>NC_057717.1:53299013-53338194 GCF_004010195.1 Chiloscyllium plagiosum
AAGGGCTTATGCCCGAAACGTCGATTCTCCTGTTCCCTGGATGCTGCCTGACCTGCTGCGCTTTTCCAGCAACACATTTTCAGCTCTGATCTCCAGCATCTGCAGACCTCACTTTCTCCTCAGGGTTGAACTCCATCTGCCACTCCTCAGCCCAGCTCTGCATCATATCTAAGTCCCTCTGCAGCCGACAACAGCCCTCCTCACTGTCCACAACTCCACCTATCTTCGTATCATCTGCAAATTTACTGACCCACCCTTCGACTCCCTCATCCAAGTCATTAATAAAAATTACAAACAGCAGAGGACCCAGAACTCTTCCCTGCGGAACTCCACTTGTAACTGGGCTCCAGGCTGAATATTTACCATCTACCACCACTCTCCGGCTTCGACCAGTTAGCCAATTTTCTATCCAACTGGCCAAATTTCCCTCTATCCCATGCCTCCTGACTTTCCGCATAAGCCTACCATGGGGAACCTTATCAAATGCCTTACTAAAATCCATGTACACTCCATCCACTGCTCCACCCTCATCCACATGCTTGGTCACCTCCTCAAAGAATTCAATAAGAGTTGTAAGGCAAGACCTACCCTTCACAAATCCGTGCTGGCCGTCCCTAATCAAGCAGTGTATTTCCAGATACTCATAAATCCTATCCCTCAGTACCCTTTCCATTACTTTGCCTACCACCGAAGTAAGACTAACTGGCCTGTAATTCCCGGGGTTATCCCTATCCCTTTTTTGAACAGGGGCACAACATTCGCCACTCTCCAGTCCCCTGGTACCACCCCGGTTGACAGTGAAGACGAAAAGATCATGGCCAACGGTTCTGCAATTTCCTCTCTTGCTTCCCACATAATCCTACGATATATCCCGTCAAGCCCGGGGGACTTGTCTATCCTCAAGGTATTCAAAATGTCCAACACATCTTCCTTCCTAACAAGTATCTCCTCTTCAACAATACGGTCCCTCTCGTTTGTAAATACTGAAGAAAAGTACTCATTCAAGACCTCTACTATCTCTTCCGACTCAATACACAGTCTTCCACTACTGTTCTTGATCAGACCTACCCTCGTTCTCGTCATTCACATGTTTCTCACATATGCATAAAATGTCTTGGGGTTATCCTTGATCCTATCCTCCAAAGAGTTTTCATGCCCTCTCTTAGCTCTCCTAAACCCTTTGTTCATCTCCCTTCAGACAATCCTGAATCCCTCCAATGCTCTGTCTGAACCTTGTTTCCTCAACCTTATGTAAGCCTCCTTCTTCCTCTTTACAAGACATTCAACCTCCCTCGTCAACCAAGGTTCCTTCACACGACCATTTCTTTCCTGCCTGACCGGTACATACATATCAAGGACACGTCGTATCTGTTCCTTGAAAAAGTTCCACATTTCCACGATATCCTTCCCTGACAGCCTATGCTCCCAACTTATGTTCCTCAGATCCTGTCTTACAGCATCGTATTTACCATTCCCCCAATTGTAAAACCTACCCTGTTGCACGCACCTATCTCTCTCCATAACCAAGGTGAAAGTCACAGAATTGTGGTCACCATCACCAAAATGTTCACCCACTAACATTCCCATCACTTATCGCAGTTCGTTACCAAGTACGAAATCCAATCAGCACAGAACCTTGTATATGACGACACTGTCGGAGTTTTGATGTTGTGGTTGTTCATCACATTAACTGGGCTGGAATTGACTGAATTTATTTTGCCACTTTCTGAACCTCAGGTTGTCTCTCTGGGCAGTTAGTCTCCACAAACAGCAATGTGACAATAAGCAATGATCATCAGTTTTGATTTAAATTATGATTGTAGCACTGCTGCTTCACAGCACCACGTACAAGGTTGGAGTCCAGCCTCGGTCAATGTTGAGTTCCCACATTTTCCCCATGATAGTGCAAGCGGGCATCAGAGCCGCCCCGCATTTGCCACGGGACTATGCATACATCCGTAAAACTATAGGAATTCATTTTGTGTTTTAAAAACAGCAGCGGCAGCTTCAACCCACAGAAGTCAGCAGCTGCCGGTCGGCCCACGTGACCGGGGGATGGGAGTCAGAGACAGATCAAATCCACACTAGGCCAAACACTAACCATGACTCATAGACCGAAACTCGGAACTAATTAATATGGAAACTCATCTCCTAATCATATCAAGAGACTGACTGAAACACACCCATATTCATCAATACAGAACCATCCTGACACAAAGGACAGGCATCCACCAGACAGGAACGAACAGACAAATACACACCAGCACGCCAAGGGAACAAAGTGGGGTGCTAGCCTCCAGCCCTCATAGAGAGAGACAAGCAGATAGTACCCGGACCCGTTTACATAATCCAATTAGCACCCTATTGTGTGTACACTGCAACTCTCCTGGGACGGCAGGAAACCCACCATTTGCACCTACTCCAGCGATGATGGGGAACTATCATCAAAATCCTCACATTCTGACAAAGAAAGGTATATAATGTGTAGCAGCGCGCGAGAACAGCAGAACAGCCGAGATTCGGACCTCGGTTGGTCTCCACCAGTGTTACTGTATCAATAAACATTACCGATTGTTAAACCGCACTCTGGGCTTGGACTGATATCATTTCATCCGCGCTGACAATTGGGGGCTCGTCCAGGATAACGCTGGATCCCTGCGACGGCACTGGGTGAGCATATTTACTCTTTTACTTCTCGCGTAAAAGTCTCCCAGTGCCCCGCAAGGGACTTCACTGCCGGCCGTTATCTGAACCTGTGAACAGAGTAGGTCCGGCAGTCGTGTAACGGTAGAGTACTCTTTAAAAGTGTGTGTGTGTGTGTGAGTGATCCTTCGCGGGTGGGCGATTGGGGTCACGGCACACTCGTAAATGTGTGCATGATTATTATTATTGTCGTTTATTGTTAATGTGCTGCTGTGACTGACGGACTATCCTTGGACCGACGACTTTAGGTACGAGACACCGACAGATTAACCCCCCCCGGTTAAAACCGACCCGACAAGCCTTCCTGGTTGACCTCTGCAGTGGGAGATAGGGGACCCCATTATACGTTGAGCCCTGTTTTAGCGCCTTCATTGCGTACGCGATAGAGGCTGGGAGGTCTACGCCCGTTACAAGAAGGGAAGTCCTCCAAACCAGCCCGAGACGCCGACTTTCTGGGCCAAGCGACGGTTACGCGCTCTCCCCATTGACTTTGCGGTCCCAAGGTGTTGGTCTCTGCAGGATCAGGCGCGGTTAGGTCTGCGTTCACGACCCCCGCCTAGCACTCGGGCCCCTGGTTCACGCCCAGTGTTCGTGGGGTACACAGGGCTGCTGAAAATCAGGCGGTGAGAGAGAGACTCATGGAAACCCAGGGTCGCGCGCTCAGGAATCGACACGCGCCCCGTCTGTAACTATCCCCACCCCGCCCAGGTTGACCCGCGGGGCTAAGGTTCGACTTACAGGGAGTGGGCTCCCCGACTGGGAGATTAATAAGCTACTGCCAGCGACATCCCTTCGCACGCCTGCTAGCTTTACTTTAGTTTAGCTTCTGTCATGTTACACCCGCTGCGCCCCTACCACGGGTGGAAGCGTGGCTGAAGACCGAGGTTGGGGGCCGGAGGGTTCCCTTATCCGTTTTATAGCCGAGGAGAATAAAAAAGTTATTAAGGCTATGCTTCGCTCAGGCTGGCGACCCGCTGACCCGCTGAATGTACAGCGCGAGTTATGGGCCCGCCAGAAGAAATATAGGGACGAGAAAGCTTGCATCCTGGTGCTACAGACACACGTTAGGCTTGCTGGCAAGGTTCAGCTTTATGTCCAAGACAAGAAAAGGTAAGTCACAGAACGCCTAGAAACCCAGGCGCTTGCTGCCCGTATGGTTTTACTGACTTTATCCGATGCGCCCAGCGACCCGCCGTCCCCCATCTGGGACTGGGAGGGGCTCACGGACAATCCGGACCCGCGGAAATCGCGCACGGGCTATGCCCGTGCAGCCCCGGTGAAAGTTGAATATAACCCCGGGGGAGGGGAGAGGGGGCGGGCCACGACCCTTGCCCAAAACTCCCACCTTAAGATGACTTACGTCTCCCTGACCCTGGGCGACACGATGAAACTTCTGGACAAGCTCCCCGCCCTTAAGCCTCGGCACTATAACGCTAAATTTTGGCAGAGGCTTCGGGAGATGCAGATCTGCCACAACCTTCACAATAGGGACGTGGCCGGCCTGGTCCAGACCAAACTCCCGGAGAACCTGCGGTCCAAACTCCAGCCCACGTAGCAGAATGGGTCCTGGTGCGATGACCTCAGCGATAGTCATCGTGAACAGGAGGTTGCCCTCGCCAACTTCAAGGCTGATGTCAGCGAGGCGCTCAGCCATACACTGGTCGACTGGAGTGCCATTGTGGGAATCACTCAGAAACCTGGGGAGGGCGCCCAGGTATATGGGGTCCGCAAGTTTGAGGCGTTCCGAGCACACAGCAGGGTTCCCGACGCTGATAGGCAGAACCCCGCATTCGTCCAATTATAAAACGACGGCATGAGTCCCACACACCATGCAGTCCTAAGGACGGGAATGGTGACCTATGTCACCTTTGCGGAGCTTGAGAACTGGGCCATGTCCCTTGACAACCGAGCGGCGCCCGCCGTTGCGGCAGTTTCGACGGACGAATCAGACGTTTGCTTCCACTGCAAACGGACGGGGCACTGTAAAACCCAATGCCCGCCCTCTTTCCGACGCCGCTGGGGTCCGGGTACGAAGGGGGGTGCAGCCACCTTCACAGCCGCACTCATCGTGCCCCCACGGCCAGGATCGCCCCAGACAAGGGGTCAACAGCGACCCCAGCCACAACAAAACCCACAAACCCCGCAGCCCAAGCCCGAAAACCACCGCCCGCGACTGGGATCAGCTCAGTCGGGGCCAGCTGCTCGAGCTTTTACAGCTGCTCACCCGACGCAAAGGCTGAGTAGCGTCGGCCCGTGTCCCTGGAGCCGATCCCCGTATCTGGGTTTCCGCATTGCTAGGGGGCTGCTGATGCAAGATTTTGATTGATACGGGGGCGTCGGTCTCCCTCACCGACTTCAACCTTCCTTCAACCCACCACTCCATTTCCACTAAAGGGGGTGGGGGAGCTCGGTTATTGCACGCCAAAGCGAGGCCGTCATCCTAGAAGTAGACAACATTTTACTCCCCGTGCATTTCTGGGTTTGCCCAAACTCGGAGGGGACGATTATGGGTATCGACCTTCTGGGCGAGCTGGTGGCGGTGGAGGGCGCGTTCCACCGCCGCCTCCTGTGGGCATCCCACAAATTTCACAAGAGCGCCCTCGAGGGTAGATGGTGCCCACTAAATCCGTCGCTGCGCTTGCCCCCCGTGTGCCCATCGCCCGGGACTGGGCCAAGGACGATGCCTTCGGGGCCGTCTGCCAACTAGTCCCGAAGGTGTGGGCTGTGAGCAAGCAGGACTGCGGCCTCGTCCGCTCCCCTCCTGAGCGGATACCCGGGCCCGTACACGCCCCCCGACCGACAATACCCAATTAAACCTGAGGCACTGTGCGCCACTGAGGCAATCGTTGCCGAGCTCACACGGCACGGCGTCCTGCGCCCCACGGTGTCCACCACCAACTCCCCTATATGGCCAATCCGGAAGCCGGATTGGAGCTACAGGCTCACCATCGACTACACGGCACTCAATAGGATCATCCGCAGAGAGCCAGCCCCACCACCATCTTCAACGGCTTCGAACCCTCACACCAGATCTTTATGGTCCTGGTCGTGGCGAATGGCTTTTGGTCCATTTCCCTGCACCGTGACTCACAGGACAAGTTTGCCTTCACGCTGCGGGACAGACAGTATACATGGACCCGCCTGCCGCAGTGCTTCGACAACAGCCCTAACATTTTCCACAGGATCATAAGCCGGACCCTGGAGGGGTGCGACCTCTCCCCCTTCTCGAGCACCCTCCTACAGTACGTAGACGACCTTTTGATCACGGCCACGGACGCGCGCCACCACCTGGGAGCCCTGGCCTCCATCCTGCAGACCCTCGGCCGGCCAGGACTCAAAATAAGCCCCAGCAAGGCCCAGGTCAGACTGGCTAAAGTCCGGTACCTGGGATACGACATCAGCCAGGGAAGCAAGACCCTACACCCGACCACAAGTTGGCCATCGCCGACATGCCGTGGCCGGACACAGTCAGGGGAATCTGCCGCGTCTTGGGGCTTTTTAACTACTGCCGCTCTTTCATTGCACATTTCGCCAGTATCGCCGAACCCACTCAGCGCCTCGTGAGGGGGGCAGGTCAGGAGCTGAGAGGGTGGTATGGGGACCCGAACAGGACGACGCTTATTCGAAGTTAAAGTCCCATCTCCTCAGCGCCCCGGCCCTGCACTTCCCTGACCTATCAAAGCCCTTGCACATCTTTTACAGCCTCGAATTGTGGTTTTACTGCGCTGTTGTCACCCAAACCTCAGGCGACCACATGAGACCAGTGGGTTACTCCTCCACAAAGGAGTCCCCGGTCGTAAAGGGCATGCACCGCTGCGTGGTGGCGCTGGATTGCGCCGAATGGGCGGTCCGGGTGTGTGAGCCGGTCACCATATCTGGACTGATAATACTACACACTAGACACACGATAGTTGAACTCCTGAATACGGGCCGCCTCCGGACGGTCTCGGATGCCCGCCGGGCAACTTGGGAGGCGGTTCTCCTCCCCAGGGACCAGTCCATTCAGATCGTTAGGGACACAAGGCCAAACCCCGCCAACGGGATTATCGCGGTAGGGGAAACCCACCATTGCCAGGCCGCCATCGACTCGGCGGAGGGGGACTGCGTGGCCGACCGTCCGGTCCCTGATCCCGACCTGACCTTGTATGCGGACGGCTCACGTAGGCTTGTCGAGATGTCCTACCAAACGGGATGGGCTGTGGTCGACCATACCGGGACTACCCGAGCACAGGGAACGATGGGGGGGTGGGGGCGACACCTCCGCCCAGGTCGTGGAGCTGGTCGCCCTTACCGCAGCACGCCGCCTGAAAAACAGGCAAGTGGGTAAACATCTTTCCCGACAGCCAGTACGCGTTCGGGGTAGATCATAATTACATGGCAGCGCTACCGCCCGCGCATGCAGCACTGGCTACTGAGGTCCGGGACGTGAACGTCCTGGACGTCCAGAATTGCACACAGCCCAGAGAGGTAGAGGACTGGCTGGCAAAGGGCGCAGCCCCGACCCGGATGGAGTGTGGCGGCACGGCGGCAGGGTCGTGGCCCCCGCGGCCATCAGAACGACCTTGATGCAACTACACCACGAGCCGGACCACGCGGGCCGCGACGGAACGCTTGCCAGTCTCCAGACCGACTGGTGGTGGCCCGGCCTCTCGGCCGCGACGTGGCCAAACACTGCCGCCGATAAGTTGTCTGCTCCCAGCACAACCCGGGGCAGCCCCTGCGCATTTTTCTGGCGCACCAGCCACAGCCCAAGGGGCCCTGGAAGAACCTCCAGGTTGATTTCGCAGGCCCCCTACCCTCCAGCAATGGCAAGAAGTATTGCCTGATGATCGTTGACCATTTCACGCGCTGGGTGGAAGCCTTCCATACACGGGACTGTACATCCACCACCGTGGCCAGAATGCTGAACTTCGACATCTTCCCGCCCTGGGGGGTCCGCCTCCAGATTGACTCGGACCAGGACACGCACTTCAACGGGCGCGCAATAAAACTGGCCTGCCGCCTCCTAGGCATCCGACAGCGCTTCCACGTCCCATTCCATCCCCAGAGCTCTGGGATGGTCGAGCGCATGAACCGAACGCTCAAAGTGGCGATCGCCTTCGCAATCGCCAAAACAGGGTAGGGCTGGTTGGACGTTCTGCCATGCATACTGCTGCGCTTAAGGGCCACCCCAGGCCGCTCCACTGGCCTCACTCCATTCGAGCTCATGACGGGGAGGGCCATGCGATTACCAGAGAACGTCATGGACGAGGGAGAAGACATGGCCCCCCTGAGGGACAGGATGATCCGCTATATCAGGCTGCTGGACGCGCAGCTGCGTGCCCTTAGACAAACTACGCGCGACCAGCAGGACAATAGGGACCAGACAAAACTGCAACCACAACTGCCCGCCCAACCCCTTCCCGGCATTGGGGACAAAGTCCTGATCAGGGCCGCCCCCGACTGGCCCGGCTTTGCCTCCCGGTGGCTGGAACCACAAGAAATCATCCTCACCAGCGACACTTGCGCCTGTGTCGACATGAAAGGAAAGGGCAGATGGAAACACTGGTCCCAGCTAAAACCATTCCCTTAAGCCCCGACAGGACAGACACCCCCCCCCCCTTTGACTTGACTCTAATCGCCTCCTTTTTCTCCTTACAGCGCGACGAGTGGACCGGTCTGGGGTGGGGAGGTGGGGGATCTGCTCCTACACACACTAACCTCTCTCTCTCCCTCTCTTCCCACAGATCATCCTCCCTGCTCTCCTCCCTGCTCTCCTCTTCGCCCTACGACTGATGCCTTCTTTCCCCGAGATACATGACAACTTCTACCGCCACGGTGTTGCCTTCAACGCGTCCGACGCCATCTGTATTGCTGCAAGGGACAAGGCCGACGAGATCGACGCGTTCTACAACGCCTGGCTGGAGGTCCTCCCGGGCGTACAGACACTCTGTTTATTCTGCACGTCGGAGCGCGACCGGCGGCCGACCTGCCTCCGGCGTGCTGAGGCGATGGACTTGGGGGGTTGCATGTTCGGGACAATGTGTGCCATGCTGGAGGACCTCGCCTCTGCCCCGGCCTTTGATGCTTTTACTTTACGGGATTTGTCTGTTTGCGGGTATTATGAGCCCACCAATCCCGAGATATTGCCGTGCTCCTCTCTGGGACCGGGGACCGCAGGGGGACTGGTATTGTGGGATGAGGGAGAGGCCCTTTATGACAACATCCGACATGAAGTCGTACCTGTGCTGGTCAATATATCGGGCATCCGGGTACCGGACTATTGTACAGCACAGATACACAACCTATACGGCATGATTGGGAAAGAGGTTATAGAAAGGTCCATAGACGCCATGGGGGCAACCCACTACCGGACCGACATACATAATACACACACAACGATAAAACGGGACTCAACACGGTGACATCCGTAGTAAACTCCCGAGACATCCAACGAAAAGATCGAGCGAAAAGATCGAGCAACTAAAAGGGGTAATGAGGGACCTGCTACAAAGGTCTCTCCCAAATCAGGCAGACCAGGCACTCCTGGGGGAATTGGGAGCTTACATCCAGCTGGACGACATTGCAGTGCTGGATACACAGGCCCGCACCATTAACCGCCTAATAGACAGAGAAAGAGAAAACATAGCCCATATCCACGCGGGGCAGCTGTGCCATGCATATGGCCTGTGGATGGTAGCCCAGATCCGGCATAATCTTGAGCAGGTCCAAAGGGGGGATGTGCCCGACTAGATTGACAGTGCCAAACTGGCCTCCCTCGCGGGGCGCTCTGGGCCGCTCAACAGCCGGACTCTGAAGGGTATGACCAGAGTATACCCAGTGATTCCCGACTGTGAGGTCAGTGAGGCGACAGGAGTCGGGATTGTCCTCCTGATCCCCGTGGTCACCCCAGGGTCTGGGCCCTTTCCCCTGTTTCTCATTGAGAACATCTGAGTCATACGCGAAAACGCTTCTCTCAAATATCGTTTAGCTCACCACACAGCCAGATCTCGAAACGGCGCTATGTACGGGGTGCTGCTTACAGGCTGCATGCGGCCCGGGGGTGGGGGGGGGCAATTACCATCTGCCCTCACCCCTTAGGAAGGAGTGAAACAGCGGAATGCGGGTTCAACCGGGCACAGGGCTGCACCCTTGAAATCGAACCCACGGGCCACCACTTCACTAGGGCTGGGCATGGTGGAAGGGGACAGTATTGTGATTCCACTCTTGAAACCTCATTTTGGTATAACGGACTGCAGTGCCTGATTCCCCAGCACTAATTCTGCTTCACTCCCAGGCGCCCAGTCACGATTGGGCAAGCTCACATCACAGAGGTCCGACGACGGAACCCCGAGTCCACACAAACTACCGACAAATTCAGGGACACCCTCAGGGAATATCAGGAGCCCGAACAAGCCCTCATCCCACATTTGGCCGAGGTCTTACGGGAGCTTAGGACCCGGGTAGGACACTCAGTGAAACTGTACCACCAGTTGCAATCTCATATAAAGGACGTAGTAGAGGACACAGAGACACTCTGCAGTCCCAGGGCTGGGCACAGAGGGTGTGGGATTGGGGCCTAAATGTAAACATACACACCTGGATCCGAATCATCTCGCACACCATTGCAGTCATACAGTTACTGCTGGCTCTGGTCTGGCTCCCGATGGCGTGTCACTCATGCTATCAGCACAGGAAACGAAAGGCCAGAAACACCATGCTCCACGCCATAGACTCTTGGCAGGCGATCAGGCACCACGAGCTCACAGGGCTCCAGTTAATGTAACCATCTCCCGAGACTATCCAAAGGCCCCATGACTGCAGCATGACGGCCGGCGGAATGTACCGGGCGAGGAATCGTTGTGATCAATCTAATTTCTTTTTGATTATTAGAATGACTTTTACGAGTTTACAGCAAATTGAGTAACATGAAAAACGCTCAACATGTTTTGTTTTCTCTGAATTTAACGCAGTGCGTATGAGAAACGCCATCCATTTGTTGAAAAATTATTTTCTGTTCTCTGTCCATGCATGTTGTCACGTTTTAAAAATTTGCAGCATGTTTGTTGGTAATCAGTCATTTTCCAGAAAAGGTCGTTTCTCAATTCAAAAAACTGGTACTTTCCAATCAACTTGGCTTTGTTCAACGCCTTCCATCCTGAAACTTCAACACAATGACAAATTGAAGCTGCTCCATGTCAGGGTCAAATTTAAAACCTCCACTCAACACAGCCTAGTACATTGGCACAGAGATACCATCCACTGATTACCTGCTGCACTGGATCCACGCATTAATGATTACCGCCACATTCCTGGTCGAATCAAAACGGATGGGAAAACGAGTACCTCTGCTTCCACGGCTGGTACCTGGAATTATATGAACACCTTTACCAGTGGTTCCAAAGTTCTATGAGGAAATGGATGGGCTGCTCATTGCTAAGATGAGTTAATTATTTAATAATATAATTGCAATATTTCCGTCCACTAACCGCTGGACTTTTTTAGTTTGATTTTAATCCGTAGAAATCTTTTAATTTTAATTTTGAATAAACCCAATGACTGATCTCCACAGTGCCTGCGGAATCAACTATTAAATGTCATAACACTCTGAGTTCTTCCATCTCAGCCCGCTGTTTGGGAAGTGTTCCCGTTGTGGGAAATTCACTTCCCTGTGTATCTGCTGCTGCTCCCAGCATGCCCTGTGGTACCACACACATTTTCCCTTGCCATTTGCTCACTTTGTTGCTGTGTTCGTACAGTGACTTGGTGTCACCCGGCCTAGGAAAAGAACAGAGGCCAAGGTTGAGCAAAATAAACTTTATTGTAAAGAGTCGCTCCAGTCGTTTTCTTTTTCGCGATGTTCAATTCAATTTTCAGTTAGTCTTATTTAAGATTTTGAAATTGTTAACTCTGTACATAAGTGTGATCGGTCCAAAATATCTGTCCAGAGAAGAGGGAGTGCAAGTTCTGCCACTGAGCACTGTGGGCTGCCCTCGAATCGGGAAAACAATTTTTCAGAGACAGTGTGACATCGCCCCCGTCACGAAGCTTTGCATTCCATCAGCTCCAATTCTTGATAGAATTAAATTCAACAGATCTTGTTGCTTAGTCATTTCTTTATTTCTGTTCAGATCATGTGAGCAGAATGCCACATTGGGAATGTGCTTGCCCCATCGAGCAGAAGTGAGGCCATTCTTTGTGAACTGGACTGTGCTATTTATCATTTCACCAACAGCAGGGAGAAGAATCCGCTTCTATGAACAATTTACTCAACTCAATTAAACATATGGTCAGATGTGTAGAGCATGTGCGACGGTGTGTCTGAGAGGTTAAAGTGATTGACCACTGACTCACTGGCCTCTACAGGCGTGGGATCGAGTCGCACTGTCGTCGCTTATGGAGTGCAGTCGTTCATGACGCTGCTTTTGTTTGGGTCTCGGCTAAATTGGACGTCGACTGATCAGTTTATCGCCATCAACGCTGCAGTAAAGTCTCTATTAATTAGTCAAATCTGTCGCTTAAACGGTATTGAAATGCAGACTGACTTCGGATAATGAAAAGGAACACGGTTTTCCTTTTGAAGACAAGTTATTGTGAGTTTTTATCGAACGAATGAGATCCAGGAAAAGCAAATAACGAGAGATGGCAAGCGCATGTTCATCCAATGGATTGTTATTGAGTATTTTGTCAGATGAAACCTGCAGCAGAGTGGGTAGAAGTGATTCACCTTAGTGACAAAGGCACACTCAGACAGCAGAAAATAATGGAGATATTTCCAAAGGGGCAGAGGAAGGGTTCAGGGACACCGAGTACTGGCTGTAAATGAACGGCAGAGAACTTGGTAATGTTGGTACTGTGCTTGGGCATGGACACAGTTACACGTTGGTCTCTCCCTTTCTCATTGCTCTTGCCAGTGATGAATGCTGAACATGAGACGCAGACAAAGACAAGAAGTGGGAAGCCAGCTCCCTCTCTTTATGAACAATTGGAGCAGACATTATGTTAATTGCAGGGACTGACCAAAACTGTGGATCAATAACCACTGACTAATGTAGAACAAACACGTGAAATTATTTGAATTTCGTTTATTCTCTTATCATTAATAGCTAGTTAGTTCTAACAACGGTGTTGCCAATAGAAGACAACGCCTATTTATTGTTGGATAACAACATTATCAAACATTTTTCACATTGAGATATATTGTGATCATTTTACATCATTTAACAAGTTCAATTTAATGAATACAAACCTCATTCCCTCACAATAAATAAAACTGCTGATTTTCTCAAATACGTCATCCTTGCTAAATAACAGTTACTCAGCATGAATTATATGATGTAATATTGATTGAAAATCCGCCATTTAGCACTATTACCTGATATCGCATTGAGTGCAATAGGCACATGGTGAACAAGGCTTTGGAAAGAAAGTCTTTCACAAAGTATACTTGGGTGGTGATTAAAAATAAGGTAAGGTTCTCATGTTGAGGAAAATACACTTGTATTTGGATGCGATGTAATAGTGCATGTACTCTGTGGCCCCCCAGGGATGCAATCAGTGAGTGCACGGTACTTCTATGATCGCATAGAGGCGCATGAGATGCCAGGGCTTCAGCTTAAATAGCACCTTGAGCAGCACGGAGCATTGGGGCATCAGGTTTGGAGCTCCACCCTCACATGGAGCAGTTTCTATTGACATGGCGCAGCAGGGAGCATTGGGACACCAGACATTAAGCTCCAACAGCACCTGGAGAAGTTTCTATTGACATGGAGCAGGGAGCATTGGAACATCAGGCTGAGATCTGCAACTTTACCTAGTGCACCGCGAACTCTTGCAGCTCATGGTCATTTTATGAAATCAAAACCGAACATACATTCTTACACACACACATATACATTTGCAGCTGAAAAGCGTCTCAGAAGATAGATTCAGATAACCATTGATTTATGTCTGGATAAATGGGCTTTTCTTATCTGCTGCGAAATTGATATTGTAGCCAGCATTTCCTGTGCATGCAGGAGAGGGATTACGGAACACTTTCCCTGGGGATGCGCTTCTGTTATTTTA
Organism: Chiloscyllium plagiosum; assembly: GCF_004010195.1. Classification (NCBI taxonomy): domain Eukaryota; kingdom Metazoa; phylum Chordata; class Chondrichthyes; order Orectolobiformes; family Hemiscylliidae; genus Chiloscyllium; species Chiloscyllium plagiosum. The sequence continues at coordinate 53,312,763 of NC_057717.1, forward strand.
CAGGTGCATATGTGAAAACGTATGAAAGCATCCAGCAAGGTCACATGGCGGATTGGGCTAAACAGGTGCACTGAGGTTTTTGAATCTCGGTTGTGTGAATTCGAATGCCTGCGCTGCCATTTCAGTGGATCAACTGTCATGCTACAGCATGTTGAAATGTGGGTCCAAGTTAAAAAGTTGGCGTTTGCTTCTCAAAGACTTGACAGTGGTGGGTGCGAATATAGACTCAGGCAAAGGAGTCAGTGCCTGTGCTGACATAACAGTGTTCGCCTCCCATACGAAACATCGTGGGTCAAGCAGCTCGATCGCAGCTGTTTCATTTCAGAAAAGTTGAGTTTTCACTGGAGCCGAAAGCAGACTGCTATACCATCGCTGTTGTGAAACAAAGTCCTGCAGTGACTCGACTTGTCATAAGTTGGTGTTGTGGCGAATGGGAAAATGTTTGCGAAGTCGGTGTTCCATCATTACCATCATTTCTGCCCAAAAGACAGAAGCGAAATATAATCTAACCGAGACTGGGATTGATGAAATTCACTTTTTATGGCCAATACTCATTATGTTCTTTCTTTCTCTGTTTCCAGCACTTTCTGGGAAGTGGTAGTGCATTCAGGCTGAGATAAAAGCGAACGAGTAGTTTGGACTTGCCCTGCTGTTAAGTCGCTGGATCCAGATTCCAGCCTCAACAGGGGCATGGGTGCGAACCAGACCAGTCTCATTCCTGCTAATCACCTCTAACTTTGCAGCTTGTTCAAATGTTGTGTCGATCCCACTGTATTGATGTACAAATCAAAAGGAAAATGGGTGTACTTCCCGCGGAATTAACAGTGGTATGGGAAAGTGCACAATTTTTTGAAGTGTCTGTGTTGTCATGATCGTGTTCGCCTCCCGTGCGGAAATTCGCAAAAAGCTCTACTGTTACTTTATGTTCCAGGCAAGTTGAGTTTATACTGGAACCGAATGGAGACTGTTATTTCATTGCTGTTGTGAAACAAAGTCCTGCGATGACTCGACTCGTCGTTATTTGGTTTTCTGGCCAATGGGAAAATCGTTCAAATGAATTTCGATGTGTTATGTAATTGAATTTCTCCCATTTCCTTAATTTCCGTCCTGTCGACATCGGAAGGGAAAGGTAATCTAATCGAGACTGTGATTGGTGAAATTCACTTTTTATAGCCCAATCTTATTATGTTCTTTCTTTTTCTCTTTTCAGCATGGTCTGGAAAGTGGTGGTGCGCTCAGGCTCCAGTATGTTTGAACGAGTAACTTGGAATTGCCCTGTTGTTAGTTGTGAGATTACTTTATAACTCATGCCCTCGGACTGTCTCGCATTTAGCATTCATGCTTCTCTGTGTCTGAAAATGCATTAGGTATGCCAGTTTTGTTTGTGTTCCGTGTTAACTGCTTTCTGTTTTGCGATTCGCTCAATACATAACGAGGTAACAGGGTTTCTGAGGTAACTTCAAGCAGCAAAAATCCTCAGCTGAGGATCTGGGAAAATTTCACGGAGTATGGTCAGTCGGAGCAAAAGTAAGGAAGTCGTTCGTTTCTGCAGTGTTTCACAATACTACCTTTCCCGTGAGCAGTCGAACAGACTAAATGATTGTGACACAGACTGCGACGGCAAGCTCTGCTAAAAAGTTATCCTTTAAAGCCGGTGTAAGGAACACAACGTTATAACGTTATTGGGTTACACCGCGTGGAAACAGATACTTCGGTGTATCTCGTCCATGCTCACCACAAAGCCAAAATTAAACAAGTCCCGTTCCCCAGCATTTTGCCCCAATCCCTCTTAACCCATCCTATCCAGTAACTCATCCGATTACCTTTGCAATTTTCTGAGCCTCCTCCACTTCCTCTGGTAGGTCATTCCATACAAGCACAAATTCTGTGTTGGAAATGTGCCTCAGGTCCTTTGTCAATTTCAGCCCAATCACCTTAAACCTATGCTCTCGAGTTTTCAACTCACCCCAACTTGGGTAAAACACGTAAATACTCAGTTTCCAACCCTTCCTTAAGATCATGTCGCAGCCGTTTACGCTGCAGGGAAAGTCGTCCCAGCCTATCCCACCTCGCACTACGGTCCAAACATTGACGACATCTTTGTCTATATTTTGTCGTGAATTTCACGTATCTTTTTTTTACGTTTTCAAGATGCCAATTACACTGGACGAGCTATTGGAAACAGAAAGGTGAAACGTAAAATGACTTCAGCTTTCAGTGCTGGATGCCACTGAGCCGCAGCACCGGTCGCTGCGGCATGTTTCTGTAGTGTAGTGGTCATCACGTTCGCCTAACACGCGAAAGGTCCCCAGCCCGAAATTCGGCAGAAACTGCTTTGTTCTTCAACTGCAGCCTTTTACATGGACAAGAACGGAGCTTTCTTCATTGCTTTCCCATCTGCAAACCTGCCTTCGAATTTGCTTGAACAAATCTACTCTCGTCGTGAAATGTAATGCAATTCAATTTAATGACTGTGGAAAGCATTGAAAAGATTTTCTCCAACCTGGTTCTGATCATATGCCATTCTGTTTGAGAGTGTAGTTACCGCGTTCTGATCCTTCCACGAAAAGCAGGACCGCATTTGCATTCCTTGCGCAGGCGGCTCGGTTCGAAGACAGGAAAGAAGCAGATGCGCTGGTGTCACAGCGCACCACGGATTCCTGAACTTGTCTGTCTGTCAAGTGTACACCAAAGTCGTCTCTGAAAGGCCTCATTTGGAAGCTGTCTGTCGTTATTCAACGTGCGAGAATTGGCACCAGAGGTCCTGAATCATGTTTTGGAGCAGTTCACACGTTAGTGGCTCATTCAATCAGCAACAGCAATGAAAGAAATTACACTCTCAGAGGAACCTTTGGACTTGTGTTTTCATAGCGTCGCTAGTATGAAGGTGCGCCCCGAGATCTAAGCCATGTTGGAACTGAAACGGAGGAATCGACAGAGAGGCTACAGAATGACATCGCATCCATTTGGTTTCCTTTAAATCACTGACGAGCAGGAAAATGTAAACGGGGAGGGCCTTGGGGGAAGTGAGCCAGTTGCAGGTCTGGTGAAATTCCTTCTTTGTGATTCACTCAGCTACAAGAGACGTGAAGGTGACTCAGGCTTGAGAGCTCTTCACATCGAGAACAAAAAGCACTCAAGGGCAGTTGGCACCTCTTCCGGAGAGGGGGGTGGGGTGAGGTAATTACCTTTTGAGTTCTGTCACTATGTTCAGAAACTGCCTTTTAGATTGAGGTGAACAGAAACTGCATTTCTAAAAAGCACCATGGCATATAGCAAAATTTATTGAGTCGATTCTCGTCGATTCCCACACAGGTTTCCAACTCAATTGGTATCGATGTGGGTCATGTCCAGGAGTGAACATCTCTGCAGCAAATTGCACGGTTAAGGTAAAAGGCAAGGAAAGTGGCATCTCGAACTGGCTCCGAGGTCAGAGCATCCTCACAATGTGATCTGTCTTTCTCGGATTGTAATGCTATCTCCGGTTTTAGGGTGGAGAGCATTCTTTGTGACTCTTATTCTGCAAAACGAACACAGTAACTGAAACGATGCTGCACGGTATGATGTGGAACACGGCCTGCTCAGCTTTGTGCATTTTCCCTGTTGTCCGGTGTGTTTCATCTTCCGTGTAAACGTGAAAGTTATCTTGTTTCGAACAAAGGGTGAAATAATTTAGCAAAGTAAGAATAGAAATTGCAGTAATGTCAAGCAGCTCATGGTAATTTGACCAAATCATAAGCGAACCTATATTCTCACGCACTTACAGATAAATTTATAGCTGAAAAGAGTCTGAAAAGATAGACTCAGCTTACCATTGATGTTTGTCTGAATTGATGGGCTATCATTACCTGCAGCGAAATTGATATTGTAGCTCATGCCCTCGGACTGTCTCACATTTAACATTCATGCGTCGCTAATTCTGAAAATGCATTAGGTTTCCCAGTTTTGTTGGTGTTCCGTGTTAACTGCTTTCTGTTTTGCAATTCGTTCAATACATTTCGATTTAACAGGGTTTCTGAGGTAACTTCCAGCAGCAAAAATCCTCAGCTGAGGATCTGGGAAAATTTCACAGAGTATGGTCAGTCGGAGATAAAGTAAGGAAGTCGTTCGTTTCTGCAGTGTTTCACAATACTACCTTTCCCGTGAGCAGTCGAACAGACTAAATGATTGTGCCACGGACTGCGATGGCAAGCTCCCCTAAAAAGTAATCCTTTAAAGCCAGGGTAAGCAACACAATGGTTTTGAGGCACACCGCGTGGAAACAGATATTTCGGTCTATATCGTCCATGCTCACCACATAGTCAAAATTAAACAAGTCCCATTCCCCAGCATCTGGCCCCAATCCCTCTTAACCCATCCTATCCAGAAACTCATCCGGTTACCTTTGCAATGTTCTGAGTGTAATAGCCTCCAATATAACAGCACCAAAACAGTCATTTTGTTTTTGCAGTTTAACCTTCTGCTTTTCTCTTCAGTGTTTCAGTTAAGCTGAAATGAATTCGAAGTAAAATTTAATACATCTTTAAACGTTCCAATGAAGTATATCCAATTCACTTCCCGTCATTGCACTGCACAGAGTGAGGTTGCAGCAAAATTAATAAAATGAAACGGAAAAAACAGCATTTCCAGGAATTTTACCCTGGTTCAGCCATAGGAGAAAGGCCATCGATCTATAACATGACCTTCACTTCTCTCTTCATATATGCTTCATGATGTGCGAGAGAATCTGACTGAATAAATTATGAGTCGAGGTGAAATGTGCGTGTGAATGTGACAGACATTTCTTGTTCGAAGGTTCATTCTGAGACAGTTCTCACTCGGAATGAATTAAGGACAGCTGTTCCTTCCAAGGACCACGTTGATTTCTTGAATTTTACAGGTATTATTCCGCTGAAAGCCGGAACATAATGGTGTGGATTCGATTCTGTTCATGGAATTTCTCATCCCCGACCTTTACCATACGTACTCTTCATGTATTGCATGTCGGTTGTTTTTGCCAGCCCATTAAGTGGCCAAGAGCTTAAACTGGTGGGTTAGTAATTCGTTGAAGTATGTGTGGGTTCGCATCCCACTCGGGTTTCTCCTTCCATTACACACAGATGTAGTCTTCCTTTGTGTCTTATATTCTTTGGTTGACATGGGATGGAAAACCTTGCTCTTGTCTTGCACTGGACGGGAGGTTCACGAATGTTTAAAACCACATCAAAGTCGAAATAAAGCATTCCGATTCTGTTGTACATTAAATTGGGATAATGAAAAGCAATGCAACTTCTCTTTCTTCCTTTCATTCCATCCTGACTTTCTAGGAACTTACATCGAATGAAAGATAAACAAATAAGGAGAGAACGGGAGCAATAATTTATCCAGTGGGATTGTGAATCACTGTTTTAACGTAACACTCCTCATTGACCAGTTATTCAAACAGTCATTTGGAATTGGTACCGCAGAAAACGTCTGCAATGAAACGAACCTTTCATTCTTCCACAACTTTTTGCTGTGTGTGAATCATACCACGAAACATCCTCCAGCGTGATCACAAAGTTGCCAACAATATAAGGTTCACCAATTTTCTTTCACAATCACAGCTTTTGCATATATCCATTTGTGGTGTGTCCATTGTCATTTGTTGCCTCTAGGTCTTGAAGATCTTAGACCCCTCAAGAGGGGCCTTTTGGCTCGAGATCTGTCAAAAGAATCAACGAATGCGGTCTGTTCAAAAAGCAAGCATCATTAGTTCATTGAATTCAGGTACCTTGAAGCAATTCTATCCAGCAACTCAGAGGTTAGAGCTTCTGTGTTCCGTGGTGAAATTGCAGTTATATTTAAAAATTAGGCATTATTTACACTTTTTTGAGAAATACTATAGCCTTAATTACAAGAAAGAATAATCACATATAATATGGTGACATGATTTGCAGCACGTTAATCCAATTACAATTCCTGAGAAAGAGTTCTAAATTACAAAAATGTCCAATCAACTGTAATATGGAGGCAAGATTGACAACATGTTAATCCAATGGTAATTCCTTGGAAAAGAAATCTTATTTATGTAAATTGTTATGCCATGGCAAGAGTTAAAGGTTATTTCAAATGGTCAGTTAATGTGTCAGTATTTATTTCATGAAAACACTGTTGTTCTCTTATCTTAGAATTTCAACTTAATTCTGAAAATCACCAGTACAAGTTCACAGGGTTCAATCACTATTCTCAGCAATTTCATCGTAATCTTTTATATTGAAAAAAAAACATTTTGTGTTAAGCTAAAATCCACATATAGATATTACTTAAAACAATAAACTAAATTCAAATTTTAGATCCTCATCTCCCCCCTTTGGTCATTCAATGACCACATCATAAAGGCATGGAAGAAATCATTCCAATTCGATGGCAGTAAAAGTGTGCATTACTTCCTCTTCCTTCGAAGGGGAACGACGGGCAGGCAATGGTGTTTCCTCATCTTCATCTAAGTGGAGAAGAAGAATTTTCTGGATGGACGAATATTGTCATTAGAAGTTAATATTTTAGCAATAATACTCTTCACTGTCGCAATACCAACAAAAATACATCTTAAAACCATAGCACCACGTTAATTAGCCGTATTAATTAGCCAGTTACACATTTCTTCTTCATGAGCTTATGAGGCTAGTTCCTGATCTGTTTTATCAGTTTGATAAACCTTCTCGATCACTTCATCCTATCCCGTCGGAATTCTAAACTTGTCAATGAAAGAATGTGTTCGACCAAATGATGCAGGAGTGGAAGTCAGCCATTCAGGTCATTGACTCTGCTCCACCATTCAATGAACTCATGGCTGATCTGATAATCTTCAACTCCATTCTCCTGCCTTAACTCGACAAAGCTTCATCGTCTTTCTGATTAAATATCTGTCTGTCACAGTTTGAAAATACCCAAAACTCAGCCTCAACAGCGGTTTCGGGAAAGAGTTCCACAGATTCACTGGTCACTGATCAAAGAAATTACTCTTCATTTCTGAATAAAACAGGCAATACCTAATTCTGAGATTATGTCCTCTGGTGCTCTCCTCACACCAGAGGGAAACCACATGTCCGTATCTATCCTGTCAAAATCCCATGAATATTTAATGTTTATAAATAATATTACGTGATTATAGAGCTCTCTCTCCTCCACCCCCCCCCCCCCCCCCCGCCTCCTTTGCTTCAAGGAGATGAAACTCAACCTAACCAATCTTTACAAGAAGCTCCATTTTATCCAACGTTGGCAACATGTTCGTAAACCTCTGCTGTCCTCTGCAGCATCCTTGCATATTATTAAGGAAGGTAGAGAAATTTATGAGAGGCAATAGTTGAAATTTCAGGCAAAGACGGGAATTAGAAGTTGAAATCAGACAAGGATAGGAATCGGATTGGTCCACACACGGACTAAATACCGTAAGGAGAACTCTGAAAAATGAGAATCTAATCATATCCCATTGACATTCACTGGCTTTACTGTAACCTAACCCTCGTGTAATCGTCTGTGGATTTAGTATTTAGGAAAATCGGACTGAGACTGGCTACACTTTGACAACAGAAACTTCTGCTTTGGTAGATATTTTGTTTACAAACTGAACTCTTGCCTCTGTGAAGCCTGCATAGTTTGCAAGCCACAAATGAGATGTGGAACAGAACTCTCTCCATTTGCCTAAATGGCTGTAGCTTCAGTTACACTTAAAGAACTGGACACCCTCCACGACAATGCAGTCACTTGATTATACCCTATTCACTATCTGAATATTCATTCCCATCACTGCGAAGGCACAATTGCAGCAAAGTGCACCAATTACAAGATGCATTGGTGTAAGACATCCAGGCATTTTTGACAGGACCTTCAATGCTCAACATCTATAAGGAGGATGCATTGAAATGCCACCATTTGCAAGTTACCTACCAAGGCACATAGCACCCTGATTTGGAGAGATATCAGTGATAAACTCATTGAGTCGTGAAGTGGTCTTGATGGGCAAAGTTGTATACTTCAGCCCTCCATCTTTTCTCTTAAAATTTTAAAAAATGTTGATTTATGCAGTGGCAAGACTTGTGCTCAGTCGTTTTGCTGTTCCCTAAACTGTAAAGTTCTACTATTATATACAGCCTGTGGTTGACAACAGCAAATATCCAAAAACCCTTGCATCAACTGATTCCCCTCAAGATTAGAGTGGTGCTGGAGAAGCACAGCTGGTCCGGCAGCATCTGAGGCGCAGGGAAAATCGACGTTTCAGGCAAAAGCCCTTCATCACGAATGAGACTGGGAGCCTATGAGGTGGAGAGATAAATGGGAGGGAGTGGGGCTGTGGAGAAGGTATCTGAGAGTGCAGTAGGTGGATGGAGGAGGGGGTGACTGTGACATGTCACAGAAGAAGATGGATAGGTGGGGTGAAGATACACAGGTGGGACAGGTCAGGAGGACGGTGTTGAGCTGAAAGGTTCGTACTGAGGTAAGGTGGGAGGAATGGGAATGAGAAAACTGATGAAAACACATTGATGCCATGGGCTTGAAGGGTCCCAAGGCAGAGTTGAGGGTTTCTTCATCCAGGCATCGCGTGTTGAGGCAGTGGCGATGGAGGAAGCCAAGGACCTGCATTTCCTTGGGAGACTGGGAGAGGGAGTTGAAATATTTGGCCAAGAAGCAGTGGGGTTGATTCTTGCGGGTATCCTGGAGATGTCCTCTGAAGTGCTCTATGAGAAGGCATCCGGTCTTCCCAATTTAAAGGAGACCACATCGGGAGATGTGTGGAAGTGCAGGTGAAACTTTGATGGATGTGGAAGGCTCCATTGGCGCCTTGGACGAGGTGAGCGGAAAGATATGGTTGCAGGTTTTGCAATTCCTGCGGTGGCAGGGGAAGGTGCCGAGGGGGAAGGGTGGATCATTGGAGGTCGTGGACTTGACTAGGTAGTTGCGGGGGGGAATTGTCTTTAGGGGAAGTGGGTAGGCATGGGGAGGGACATATATCCCTGGTGGTGGGGTCCGTTTAGATGTGGCGAATCTGTCAGCGAATGATGCGATTTATGCGGAGGTTGGTGGGATGGAAGCTGAGGACCACGGGGTTCTGTCATTTTTGTGATTGGAGGCGTGGGGTTCATGGGCGGAGATGCGGGACATGGATCACATGCATTGGAGGGCATTTAAACCCCATGGGAGGGGAAGATCTGGTCTTTAAAGAAGAAGGGGATCTGGTGAGTTCTATGTTGTAACTGGTCCTTTTGGAGCAGATGGGTTGGAGGCAGAGGAATTGGGAATACAGGGTGCATTTCTGCAGAAGGTGGAGTGGGTGGAGGTGTAATACAGATAGCTGTGGAAATCAATGGGTTCATAAAGCAATGTCAGTACCACTGACATCCTAGGATATTTTTCCCTCCCCACCCTTACCCACTTTGAAATAAGACGGTTCCATTCACAAATATCTCGTCAAGTCCCCGCGCTCCAAGACCCACCCTCGCATCCCGGTACCTTCCTCTGCCACTGCAGGAATTTCAAAACCTGCACCCACAGCACCCCCCGGTCTCTGTCCAATGCCCCAAATGAGCCTACCACATCCAACAAAGTTTCAACGGCACGACCACACAAGTCGGTTGTTGTATCCATTGCTCCCGATGTGGTCACCACTACATTAGGGCTACCGGGCACCTTCTCGAAGAGTGCTTCAATGAACATCTCCAGGACACCCGCAGCAACCAAATGCAACGCCTCGCGACCGAACACTTTCACCCCCCCCCCCCCACAGTACCGAGGGTATGCAGGTCCTGGGGCTCCTCCACTGCCACTTCCTCACCACCCGAAGCCTGGTGGAAGAACGCCTCATCTTCTGCCTCAGGACCATATAACTCCATGGCAACAATGTGGATTTCACCAGTTTTCTGATTCCCGCCCCCCTCCTACCTTACTCTATTTCCAATCTTCCAGATTAGCACCGTCTTACTCACCTGTCCTATCTGTCTATCTTTTTTCCTACCTATCCGCTCCACCCTTTTCTTTGATCTATCATCTTTGTCCTCACCTCCATCCATCTATTGCACTCTTAACTAGATTCTCGCCAGCGCCACCCCTTCCCATTTATCTCTCAACCCTCGACGTTTCCAGCCTTATTTCTGATGAAGGGCTTTTGCCAAAAGCGTGAATATTTACTGCAGCTCGGATGCTGCCTGACCTGCTGTGCTTCCTCAACCCTATTCTAATCTTGACTCTGATCTCCAGCATCTGCAATAAGCACTTCCGCACAAATGATTCCCCGGCCCATTGATCTTCAGCGATCATGAATGTCCAATCCAAGATCTCTTTGTCCGTCTACACCACACAGAATACTCACTGTTATTGTTTCTTCTCCATAAATTCATTAAAACACATTGGTCTGGATTCAATTCGATTCACCATTTTACCTTTCCACCTGATTGATGCATCCCTGCAGTCCCTGGCTTTCTTTGTCACTCTCAAATACACGACCAATTTTTGCATTATCAGCAATCGTCTAAATCATGGCTCCTACAACTAAGTCTAAATCATTGATCTACATCAGAAAACAGTGGAACACCACTGGAAATATGGTTCATTGCTGGCTGGGATTAACAGCTGCAATAATAGCAGAATCGATCCCCTGCTGTCATTTGTAAACTTGCTGGTGATTCTGCCAGTTGGTCTCCTGAGTGATCACTTCTCACAGTTGGGAGTGGTGAATGACCTGTGCTCATTATGACTTTGCAAGTGAGTTTACACCTCAGCAGATAATTGAATCCCATCCTGCAGTCATCCTATGGACCTGACTTCTTGGCGACATGGGTTTCCTTGTTTTTATTTATTTGGATAATCAGTTGAATTCGAGTCCATACGGACACAATTCCCATTTTCCCCGTCGTCCATGTAGTTTTATTCTTCATTTTCTCCCACGGAATGTGGCTATCATTGGTCTGAAGAGCATTTGTTGTTCATTCTTAATTCCCCTTGAACTGAGTCAGAGAGCACTTATTGGTGAACCGCACTGTTGTAGATCTGGAGTCACATGTTGGCAGGGCTCGTTACGGTGGGCAGATTTCCCTTTCAAAGGGACATAAATGAATGAATTTTCAGCAAATTAAAGTTATCGTCTCTGTTCCTGAGATTGGGTTTATTTTCCATATTTTATTCATACATTTAAATAACGGCAGCTGCCATGTTCCAGTCTCCAAAGATTGCTAGCCCAATATATCGCCACTGCTGTATTTCTCCATTCAAAGAATGACATTGTCAATTCAGATTATCCAAAATGGAGAGAGAATAGGACGCGTTTCTGTGTTGGAATGGAAGCAATGTACTCTGGATTGGAGTGCTTACTGGAGCAAGAATCTGATGTGGGAACAATGTGAACAAACACAACGCTTACTGTCAAAGTAACCAAACACTGCTTGTTAAGGAAAATTTCATAGCCTGCTTTCAATACATCGACCTCTCACTTCAGGCTCCAGTACGCTTCCTCTGAGCCAATCTTCAGTGCGGGCTGCTGCTGGTGCAGAATCTTAATAATATAGTAAATGGAGACCAATATGCCTTTCCATCCCGCCTTTGACCAGGAGCACTCCCAGCCTCAGCATTTCACGCGCTTCTACCCGTCATATAAGGACTGTGCCTTTACCAATCACGTTACTGGTGCCATTCACGGCTGCGCCACGAGGTTTGACTGATACCAGTTCAAGGAACTGGGATTATGTGACCGACTGCAGCAATGGGTACTTCTTTGGGTGGAGAAATTGGTGAAGCCATTGTTATTGAAAGCATTGTTGTTGAAACACACAGTGCAACAATATCCCGCACTATTCCCTGAACCTTCATTTATTTCTGGAAATCTACCAAACACATTATTCAACATGTAGTACTCTATGGCACCACCACAGCGTTTGGGGATATCGAATTTAAAGATTCAGCCAATTCTGATTCCCTACATGTCTGCTATCGCTCGCCTCATATTCCTGTTGTGAATCTGCTACTTTTCCTAACATATCCTCTGTCACTGTAATTATCGCTGATTTTAAACGGATGTCTCTGCATGACTCAGTGATGGTTTTAATGTTAACATATTCTGCATTGTTGGCACAGTAACCTCTTTCGATTCCGAGTCACTAGAGGTAACGTTCCCCGCATTTTACACCTTGTGACACATGCTGAAGAAATACACAAAGGAATTAGTTGACTTTACATGAAAACATTCTCCGAGATTATAACTTTTTCCATCAATCCCCTCTCTCACATTTCTGAGAGTCGTATATCAGGATTCAGACTCACTCATTCTCGGAGAATTCTCTCCCTCCCACAATCATTTACCTTCTTTAAGTTCTCCCTCCCATTTCTCTTCCAATCACTTTCACATTGCCCCCTGTTCAGTCTGTGATGCTGCGATCACTGTTGCTGGGTGACCATGACCAAGTTTCATCATCAGGACCTTCAAACTAGTTGATCTATTTCAATACCGCGGTTGTGAGATCAATCCTCATGTAGCAGCTTTTAACTGACATGGACCAGCGATTACTTAAACATCAGGCTCAGGAAAAGGACGCAGGGCAGCATTGAGGAAAGCAACAGTTATTCAAAAAACATCAGTTTCTGTGGATTTCCACATCATTTATTTTACGCGTTCATTCCGCTCCAGCGAGACTATTGCGTGTAGTTATGCAAATCAGGTTATACCAGGGATGTGATAGCACTGGAAACGATGCAGAGGAGATTTGCCAGGATATTGTGTGGGCTGAATAAGGGAGATTGGTCAAACTGGAGTTGTTTTACTTAGAGCAGAGGAGATTGAGAGGGGTTATGATTCAGATGTACAAAATACTGAGGGATATGGATAGCATACACTGAAATAAATGTTCATTTGATAGACATTTCGATCACGGAGGGCTATCGATTTAAGGTCAGAGGCGGAAAGATTAGAGTATATGCGTGGAAAAACGTGTTCAAACAGTGGGTCGTTGAAATCTGGAACTCAGTGTATGCAAGCAACTGAGAGGCAGAAATCCACATAACTTTCTGAAGTATTCAGATGTGAATTTGTGATGCCAAAACATATAAGGCTATGGGTCAATTGGTTTAAAAAAGAGTTAGGATAGTAAAGCGATTGTTATTGAACAGTACAGATATTCTGTTCCTAAGTGCGGGTTATTAATACCTGTCCTTCCATTCTCGAAGTAGCATGTCACAGGTGCTGTCTGAATCAGCGTGGGGAACTATTACAGATCCCGGGGAGACACAGTGAAGGAGACAGTGCAAAGACATGACTTCGGCAAGCTGTACGTAGTATCCGTGTTGGAATGAAAATCGTTAAATAGTTTTGCTTCGAACTTATAGCAGGAACGTCTGGAAGATATACATTCTACTGATCTTTCCACACGAGCTCATCCAACTGAATTCCACCCATTACCGACACTGTGCAGGAAATTTCTCTCTATACATCCTAGTCCAATCCTCCTTGAACCCCAGCACTTCCCCATATGGCACCATACCACTAAATCCCTGAAGGTGTAATGTTGCTCGTTTACGATGTCTCTCCTCACTGTGTAAGGTTCCAGTGACTTGTCTGACCATTACACAATTTAGCAAACTACTTTTCCAGCTCACAAAGTGATATTTTCTCGATTGGGGAGACAAAAAAACAGAGCGAGTGACAAACGTGAGTAAACCTACGTTCTGTCTGCAAGCAATAAAAGACACTGAGCTTCCAGGTTCCTGTTATTGCAACATCCCACTGTGTTCCCATGCCTCCATTTCAGTTTGGTCTGCTGCAGAGTTCCCGCAGAGCACAGCGCGAGTTGCAAGAGTGGCACGTCATTTCCTACTGAGAGACCGTGCAGTCTTCAGTACCCAACATCGAGTCCAATCATTTTAGACCTTGTCCACCCTCTTTCACGATCCTGCCTCACCTACACATACCATTCGTTCCAAGGGTGGGTCGTTTTGCTCGAAAATCTCTCCCCAGATTGGACAAACTGGAGTTCTTTGTCTAGGAGCAGAAGAGATTGAGGGGGGCATGATTAAGATCTACAAAATACTAAGGAATATGGATAGCGTAGACTGAAATACATGTTTCACTTTGATGGAGATTTCGATCACGGGGGGCCATCGATTTAAGGTCAGAGCTGGAAAGAATACAGTGAATGCGTGGAAAACCGTTTTCAAACAGTGGGTGGTTGAAATCTGGAACACAGTGCATGCAAGGATCGGAGAGGCATACAAGGCTATGGGTCAAGTGATTTGAAATGGAGTTAGGATTGTTAAGTGATTTTTATTGAGCAATACAGATACTCTGTTCCAAGTGTGGATTATTAATATCTGTCCTTCCATTCTCGACGGGACATGTCATAGGAAGAACGATGCTGTCTGAATTTGCACGACTGCTCCCGGGGAGACAGATTCACAGTGACAGTGCAAACACGTGCCACCTGTAAGCTGTACCTCGTGTCGGTGTTGGAATGAAAATCATAAGATACTTTTGCTCTGTAGTGAGGTGTTTACTAATAGCAGGAAGCTCAGAAAGATGTACATTTTACTGCCCTTTCCCCACTAGCCCATACCACTGAATACCAGCACTATGCAGGACCATTTCTGTCTCTACATCCTCGTCCAATCCTCCTTGACCCCCAGCACTTCCCCATATGGTATCATTCCACGAAATCTCAGAAGGTGGAATGCTGCTGATTTACGATGTCTCTCCTCACTGTGTAAGGCTCCAGTGAATTATCTGCCCCTCACTCAATTTAGTAAACTACATTTCCTGCTCACAATATCACCTCAATCAATACTGGAGAGAGAAAAACAGAGTGGATGACAAATTTGAGTAAACCTACGTTCTGTCTGCCAGCAAAAAAGAACACTTAGCTTCCAGATTCCTGTAACTGCAACATCCCACTGTGTTCCCATGACTTCATTTCAGTTTCTGGTCTGCTGCAGAACTCCCACATAGCACAGCGAAAGTTCGACGATCGGCGCGTCATTTTCTACTGAGAGACCACACAAACTGCAAGACCCAAAATCGGGTTCAATCATTTTAGACCCTGTCCACCTTCTTTCACGTTGCTGCCCAACCTACACGTACCATCAGTTCCAAAGGTAGATCGTTAGGCTGGAAGATCTCTCTCCCAAATGCACTAGACCTGCTGATTTTGTTCAGATATTTCTGCTTTTCTTTGGAGAACTTGTTCTGTCCTGATCGCCAGACTTCACGAAGTGTGTGTTTGCACGAGAGGTTGTTCAGAAGAGATTTACCAAGGTGCTGCCAGGGCTCGATCATTCCCACGGCGAAGATAGGTGGAAGTTAGGGCTTAAGGTGCTAGAGTTCAGAGTCGACCGTGGTGCTGGAAAAGCACAGTCGGTCAGGCAGCATCTGAAGAGCAGGAGAAGCAATGTTTCTGGCACAAACCACGGCCATTCCATTACCACCTGATGCGTGGAGGAAGAACGTCTCATATTGCGCCTTCGGACCATGCAACCACACAGGTTAAATGTGTACTTGAACAGCTTCCTCATTTCACTTCCTTCCATATTTTCCAGTCATAAGCCTCCAACTCGGCACTGTTCTCTTGACCTGTCAATCAAACACCCTCTAATTATCACCTTCTCCTTCACCTTCATCCACCTTTCGCTTTCCCAGATACTTTACCACCAACAGAACTCCCCTCCCACTTATATCTCAACCCCGACCTACAAGCCTCATTCCTGATGAAGGGCTCATGCACAGAACGTCGATTCTCCTGCTCCCGGCTGCTGCCTGACATGCTGTGCTTTTAACGCACTGCACTGTTGCCACTGCAAAGATAGATGAGCTCGGCTGGGGATCTTTATCTGACAGTAGAGAAAGCTGAACGAGGAACTGATTATCGTGCACAGAAAGGGGATAGATATATGTGATAGGAATAAACTTCTTACCGGAATGGTTAATAACCAGGGATATAGCAAGAGAGGTAGAATATTCAGAGAAGATTTAGGAAGAATGCTTTCACCCTGATAGTGTTGTTTGTCTGGAAGTCACTGTTTGAAGTCTGGTAAAGCTAAGAGTCATCATAACATTTCTGGAGTATTTAGCCTAACATTCAGGAGCTACCCCTTAATGACGAGGTACTGGAAAGTGGTCAAAGGTAACAGAAGTTCTATGAAAGACTTGAAACCGTATCTATGGGCGCAGCAAAATAGAGGCTAGCCCAGGTCTGTGGCGAAAGGAAAGATGTTTTAGACTTCCACTGCGTTGTTAAGATTGCGATTCAAAGTTTGTTTGTTTGAGTCCCACCAGATTCGGAGTTTAGAACATAGAACAATACAGCACAGAATTGGCCCTTCGCCCCTCGATGTTGCGATGACCTGTGAACTATTCTCATTGCGTCTCCGTACATTATCCCAAAATCATCCATGTGCTTATCAATTTATTTCACATTTCTGCTGAATCAATGATTGTTCTACTGATTCATCGTCAATTCCAGTCATGTGGAGTTCTCGTCCCTGTTACTGACCAGAGGACATTCCTGACCTTCTTGGGGCTGAGCTTTAAGGGAATCGTATCATTTGAAATATGATCAGACCAGAATCGGCTGCTCATTCACAAAACCCACTGCAAATGCCCACTGTCTCTAAACACATTTCCCACCCATAGTTGCACAGAGATTTTCGGTTTATTCACTGTCTTTTTCCCATTGCGTGACAGGTTGATGTGGATAGGTTGGGAAAAGATATTGATCTGTTTGGTCATCCAAAATGATATCAAATGACGGGGTAGCGCTGGCGGGTGAAATTGCGTCCTCTTGCTCCTCCCCCTGTCTGTGCTGTTTCTGACAGAGGAAATTAAACAATAACATGAAGAGGACACTGTGAATGTGCACCACTGAATACCAAGGACCTCCCCTTTATCCCACTGCTCTTACAGCTGGAATACACAGTTCCTGTTGCAGCTTTGATCAGACAGTGGAGGATTCTCCCAGGCGCTCTGTCAGACTGCATGCTCCTTCACACAGGTTTCCAACTGGACACATGGAGCAAACGGCCGTGTGGATATTGGGGATTCAGGGACAGATTTCCCTTTTGCTGGGCTCGAGTTCTGACCATGGTAATAAACATGAATTTATGTGATTCTTTATCTTATTATGAATTCTTATCATTTTACAATTTAAACAGAAATTCAATTTACTCTTGTTTAACTTTCTTATTTCTTTAGTATTCGTGATCAAAGTTTGTGCGAAGATTTGTAGCTCGGGTGCTCGTTGTTGTGGTTCTGTTCGCCGAGCTGGAAGTTTTTGTTGCAAACGTTTCGTCCCCTGGCTAGGCGACATCATCAGTGCTTGGGAGCCTCCTGCGAAGCGCTTCTTTGATGTTTCCTCCGGTGTTTATAGTGGTCTGTCCCTGCCGCTTCCGGTTGTCAGTTTCAGCTGTCCGCTGTAGTGGTTGGTATATTGGGTCCAGGTCTATGTGTTTGTTGATGGAGTTTGTGGATGAATGCCATGCCTCTAGGAATTCCCTGGCTGTTTTCTGTCTGGCTTGCACTATGATAGTAGTGTTGTCCCAGTCGAATTCATGTTGCTTGTTGTCTGCGTGTGTGGCTACTAAGGATAGCTGGTCGTGTCGTTTCGCGGCTAGTTGATATTCATGTAGTATTCATGAAAACTGTGCAGTATATCCTCGGATGTAGGAATGGCGAAGATTGATGATGAGTGCTGTATGTTTCATGTTATCTGTATGAACTATCAGAAGGAAGTTAGTGAAGTGTTTTTGAATCAAATTCTGTGCCAAATTGAAGCCAACCTAACGAAAAGCCCTGTGACAGCGAAATTGTAACATTGTCTGTAAACAGGACAGTGACCCACGGAAACGCAGCTTTCAATCAAGTCTAATTTGCACAACATTTTTCTATGTCCCTTTCCTGAGCCTGGAGCTCCAATAGTCACAGGTCAATGTCAATTCCTCCTCTGTAATTTCAGAATTACAACAAAAGTAGAACAGGTTGGTCGAAGGTCCCAGAGTTACGAATAGCGCATGTTACAGGTTGGCGCTCTGCTGCTCCCGTGGAGCAATTCATCATAACTTAACAGCGTGTGAAATGCTGCAGCTGTAAGTTCAATTATTATCTGAAGCTGCTTTTCCTGATGTTGATCAGCGATCATTGGAGCACCAGTCTGAAGTGAATTTGAAAAATAACGTCGAATAAAGCAGCATTTACTGTAAACCTCCAGTTTCTGATTTGTGGGATTATTCTGCATTTGGGAATTGTATCAATAATCAGCCGGAAAGCTGTCTTTATTCCCCAGGCGATTATCCATATGTGGATCTAGAAACAGAGGTAATGTTTTAGCATGATGTCATTTTTCAAATCTTTGACCCTCCACTGTATACCATTCTTGATATTATCCCATTTCTTGAAAACTCGCACAGTTCATTAAATTGTTCGAAAGGAATTAGATTTTTCTATTTGGGTGGATTGAATGTTGTCAGTGAATCTGGGAACGTCATAACAAATAGTTTTGCTGTTGTGCTGGGTTTTTCGCGCGGAGGTTAGTGAGTACTAAATGGACTCAGTTCGTTCCTGGTCATTGTGACCAAATGTTCAAGGCAATAGATGGCAATGATGATGATGCTTGACATCGATAGGTCCATTCCTACTCACTAGAGTCACCATTGCATTACAGATCAGGTGAGTGGACGAGATGATGAACCTTATGGCAACCTGAGACAGTGCGACAATTAATCCTACGTTGTTAGTCTCACTTTATACCATAAACCAGTTAGCCAGCGGAGTGAGCAAACTGGCTTCCGTTTACTGTAAAGCTATAACAAACAGATCAGTATATTTGCAATTTGTAGTAGTTCACGTAGAACCAGCCGTGACACCTTTCAACACCACCAGCTCTTCTTATACTTAACTTCTTCAGTTGCAGTTGTTATACAATTTCTTTGCAATGAACGCTAAACAATTCGTGAGTGTGCCACTTATGCATCCCCATCCAAGCAGCCCAGAATCCCTGTCCCTGTTAAATTCGCTCCTTGTGTGCCTGCATGTGGATTGTCAAATATTCTGGAATCAGCGTCTAATTGTTTTTTTCTTTCTGAAAAATCATCTCCGTTTTCAATAACTCTCAGAATAAAAATTACCTGCTGTAAACTTCTTTGTCGTTCCTCGTTGGTTTTGAAGCTCTAACCTTTGGTTATACGCTCACCTCAACGAGGGAACTTCCCTCCTATTTACCGTTACCAACCTCACATCAGCTGAAAAACCTCCATTAGGACACAACTCGGTCATTCCTGATTTGTTCCACTTTTTCTTCATCTATCCCACCATCCCATTAAACTCATTAATTTCTTATCTCTTGGCTATATCTCCGAGTAAATATCATTTCCGTTGTCTCGAACGGTTTTATATCAAGGGAACTCTCACCATATCCTTCCTGACCATATTCCAACCCCCAACCCCCATGTATCTCATCATGTCTTTATATCCACCTCACTGGAGGTGGAACCGTATCTTTTTACGGGTTTGTGATGGGAGCCCGGGGGAAATAGTATGAAAAGAACGCGGGTTTGATGAAAAGCCTCATTAGCATGATTTAGAATTTTTGCACAAAGCATCACAAGCCTAACTTTATCATTGACTCGTAAATCTCGTCCTCAGAAATGATGTTGGGTCTAATTCAACGCATGAAAACTTACCACTATGCTATGCAATCTCATTCCCGGTACAGGAAAGATGTGGGCTATTTCACTGACAGCTGAAACGGTTGGCTGCAGCAACATTGGGTCAATTCGAGGTCACATAGGTGAAAGTTGTGTTCATTTTTAAATTCTTCTCAACGTATGCTGAAGTAACACAGTGAGGGATCAATTAATATTGTAAGACATACATAAGGGGGAGTGTTAAATCTGAGGTTATGAGATCAGGGTCGTTTGCATAACTTAGACCAGAGATTTTTCAAATCTCAGGCTCATGAGATTGACAGAGAGTGATGTTGCGCGTAATAGACTGCCTTGGCAAAACCCAGTGCTATGAAGTTGTGGGTGTAATGTACTTTAAAGGGTGCTGAAATTTATGGCTAGCACAAGGAGTCCAGAACAAGGTAACAACATAACAATTGGTCGAAACAACTAACAGCTTTGTGACATGGATAAAAAAAAAACAATTCGGATTCGCCTAATCAGTTTAACTATGCCCCAATCAAGTTTGAATATGGTATTTTAACAATGTTAAAATCAGTGAAACGATCCGACTGTTTGTGGAACAAATATCAGACATGTTCAACATTTATCCAGAGTGCCACAAAACAGCAAAAAGAGCAGATAAAAGTCCAACAGATGTGGGATGCTAGTACGATCTCCGAGGAGTGACTATCTGGAGAAAGAGATTGCATAGAAAAAAGCATCGACACCGACCTGGAGAGAAAATCTACAGAGGAAGATACAACGAGAATATTCGACAACTGGCTGGTTTTTAAATTTGAATATTTTTGCAAATATTAATGAGGTCGGGGTTGGGGAAGGCTTTTCAGAGCAGTATTGTAGAACAGAAGGTTAAAGGCAGGTTTAGAGAAAGGAGTGTAAGTAGTTGTAAGTTAATTATTCTCTTTAAAATGTAAAATTGTAATAAAGTTGTTATTTTTAAGTAAATTTTTCTATAGTTCATTGCCTCTTGAATTTTAACAGAATACAGCACGGGGTGAATCCTTTCTGATTTGCTTGTTTACATCAGCAGAGGAGTTTACTCCGTTATGTAATAACAGTTTCTGTGGTTGCTTTGTTATTTTGCTCATTTGTGCATTTTGTCTCATTAACGATTTTGAAGTTGTCTCCTCGACGCAAAAGTTCCGTGCTTTTGCACCATTGTACAAAAGGTGCAGTGTGTCTTAGCAACAGGGATCCCTACAATAACATCCGGCGCTGATTCAATCTATCTATCCTGGTATTGATCCATGGAAGCAACACTGCGCACTCTCCTCGAGTTTGCAAAACAATTCCCTCAAAAATAATGTAACATCCCCGCATTCAAGGGAATTTCATTCCATCACCTTCAATTCCTCATAGAATCCGATTCAACAAGTTTTGTCACTGAGTCATTTATTTGTTTGTGTTCAAATCATGTGAGCAAAGGGTCACAGTTGGAGAGCGCTGGTCCCATAAAACAGAGGTCAGACCATACTCTGTGCACTGTACTCTGCTGTTCATCATTTCACGAACAGCAGGTAGATGCATCTATGCGCTGCAACATTTTCACGCCAGTTTTAAGAAGCAAGATAAACAGTTCTTGGTTCCTACTCTTGTTGTCACACAGACCAAGATTGTAAATGATGGAAACATGCACCAGTCGAGACTGTCTGCTCTCCCAAACCCCTTTTCCCCCCAGCAGGTGGTATGATGCTGATCTGAATCGCTTTCTTCTGTTCCCTGCCACTCTGGGATGATGTGAGCTGTGAAGACTTTTCTCTGAGTTGGGGGTAACGTGATAAAGTTTATGCACATCAGGTGCAGTGTGCCTGAGGGACAGGGCTCGCTGCAGTAACTTTCCATGCTGATTCAGACAGCAGAGCCCTCGCTGTGAATTCGAGAAGTACATAGACACTGTTCCCGATTACTGGGAGAGAGTCTCTCTTTCCCAGCATTTCTGCACTTTTCTTTTTCTGTCTCAGATGGAATTTCTTGGACAAGGTTCCGAAAAGAATATGTGTTCCTGGGCATGCAAGATCTCCCTTTTGTACAGCTTTCCAGAATTTCCATAAATCCCACTCCAACTAGCACCCTCCCCCGCTGCAGAAGCCCGTGTTTGATAGGAAGCAGAAGAGTGCATTCACCTTGCTCTTCCACAACACTGATTGCCAATAGAAAATGAATTCGTCCAGCTGCCAGCGGGGAAAGGGCTGGTGCAGTCTCCTGGGAAACGGGAGGCAGAATGGCAAGGAGCTATTATTAAGTCTCAGTGCTGCCTTCACTCCGAAACAATACATAAAGCCTTTTTTTAAACAAGGAGACTCACCTGATTTATAGATCACGCTTAAAGTGTGGTTATGGCTCGTTGATCTTGGGTGTGATATGGCCTCGGGTGGGTGATGTACGTGCGAGAAGTTACACTTGAGCCCTGGAGTTTTGCATCCGGTCCCATTTTTGACTCAGCAAGAATGATTTCGATGCGATAGAGGTCAGATCAAGATATCGAATCTTCAAGACACACACCAGCTGCTTCTTGTAGGCGGTTACTAGACTGAGAAAGGAATTTACTAACTTCAAATGATGCTGATCCTGTTAATGTGGATCTTGCCGAGCGCACGTCCTGTGCGGAGTGACCTGAATGCCATGTTTTTCTCACGCTGTGTTCTGCATATCCTTGATTACTATGATCTGCCTTTACCAATTGCAAAGGTTTTCACTGCATTCAGGTAAATGCGATAATCAATCAAATAAAATCAATCAAACGAACGACACAGACATTTCTTTATTGTTTGGTGCCAGCACAGCGAAGGTGGGCTGGATGGCCTCACTTTGCACTATTTCGTGATTCTGAGTGAAATCACAGTTAAACCAACAGAATGTGGGAAGTTGCTCACAGGTTACATTGACACAGCTGGGACACATCTGCGCCACAGTGTATCACACAATAATAGTGAAGTCCTTCTTGAAATCATCCTCTGAGACACATGCTACACGCCAGATTAAAAGCTGAAGATCGCGGGAAACTGCTGTAGTCAGCGCTAACAGAGCGATCCAGCGGGAGCGTACTGGGCTCATAACCCAGAAATTAATGGCTTGAAAACATCCTCTGCTCGTTGAAAATTCCAGGTTTCAGTGTGTGTACTGCCCCGCCAGTGTTCCTCTAGTTGGCGGCACGGTGGCACAGTGGTTAGCACTACTGCCTCACAGCGCCTGAGACCCGGGTTCAATTCTGTGTGGAGTCTGCACGTTCTCCCCGTGTCTGCGTGGGTTTCCTCCGGGTGCTCCGGTTTCCTCCCACAGTCCAAAGATGTGTAGGTTAGGTGAATTGGCCATGCTAAATTGCCCATAATGTTAGGTAAGGGGTAAATGTAAGGGTATGGGTGGGTTGCGCTTCGGCGGGTCGGTGTGGACTTGTTGGGCCGAAGGGCCTGTTTCCACACTGTAATGTAATCTATAATATATCTATGAATATCTTGTACTGATACACCTGCCAAATTTACACAGGTGAGGAAACACACTCGTGAATATCTGGAAGCTCTTTTCCTGTTCTCTATCTGTCTTCTCTGATCTGCTTCGCAAAATCACTTCCCAGAGCTGGGAATAAACTGGTGTAGGTAAGATATATCAGTTGCAGAGTGCTCTATGCCATTTATTCCCCACGCTGTTTCACACAGCAATGTCCTCCCTGTGAAATGAAAAGCAATGAATGGCAATTGGATCATCTTGTTGGAGACAGCATTACGACACAAACACAGTTCCGCATTATTAGGACATACATCGCCAATTATGGATAACCACAGAGATATACAAGTGACACAGAGTCGCAGTAGACTCGATGGGCTGAACGGCTTCTGCCGGCGCGTGAGTGACGCCACACATTGGTACTGTCCCTCCTCCTGTTTCTGGGACAGAGTGGCTGAGGATGAAGCAATGTCTTATCTTTAACCCTCCTTCCGCATCAGATTATCTGCAGCCCGCAGCTCAGGGCTATTGGAATGGTTCTCAGTGAGTGTGGGTTTTACTCGGATTCTCTTCATCTCGGACAGTTGGGGCTCAGATGCTAACTGCTGCCTGATTGCAGCAAAGAAACAGATGTCCCTGTTAGAAAAGCTTTTCTGCTGGATTGCTGTATGAAGATGGATTCTGAACACCAAACAATCTGTACAAAGATGCCCCACATGAATTTACCTGAGGGAAGAGTATCCGGAGTACATTTCTATATTTCCCACTATCACAACATCTTTGTGGTTCTCTCAGATAAATGATATTGGGAGGAAGTTCCCAATCAAACTTGATGATTTCCAGCACTTGAGGAACCTGGTTGTACCGATGAGAGAGAGCTTTAGAGCGTATTCACGCTTGCCTCCCCTCACTGCCTGCAGGTGGATGGAAATGGATTAATAATCTGCCGATTGACACAGCTTAGTCCAAACGGAAAGGAGAAAGGGCACCATCCCGCGAAAAAGAAGAGGGAATGAGTAGGTGATATTCTTGAAACTCTCTTGCTGCTTCGAAATCAGTTACCAAAGTGGGATGTAGTTGGATCTGAGTGACTCTCAGATGGTTTGGTGTTGGAAATGCAAGAGTGTTTGGGGGTATGATCTTCGCTTCATAGCTTGTGTTAATACTGACATTTGAGAATTCGTACTTCAAGTCGTCGTCGAGCCTTGGTTCTTTGATTTCACTTTTGCCCGGTCGCCCTATCAACTGTTAGATAAAAAAAGTGCAAATTATGAAGTTGCACCCCTTGAAATAACTTTGTGTTTTGGGGTCCGGAGTGTCATTTTAGTGTGCATGACACAGTACCATGTGTGGTGAAAGTGAAACAAATGTTTCAGGATGTTCACACACACAATCCCACTCTGGATAAATCCACCATCTGGATGTTCGCACAGTTCTGAATGCTGACCTTTAGGAAATGGGAACGTGAAATGATTGGAAACAGCGCTGAACAGGTTGATGGTAATGGTGTGGTGCATGAAGAATGGCAAAAATAAAGTAATTTGGAAAGTTGGGACTGTTCTCCTTGGAGAGCAGAAGGCCGAAAACTGGCCATGTTAAACCTTTCCAAGACATGAGTGGATTAGACAGAGGAAATAAGGAAGGGAGAATGCTCCCCACGCCTGAAGGGATAGAGAACGATTCGGTAGAGTTTAAAAGTAATTAATAAAAGAAGAAAAATGTACATATGGAGTGGTTAGGGTCTGTAAACCACTGCCTGATATTGACCAAGACACAGTTTCAATCGAGTTATTTAAAAAAAATATTCGACGTTTATGTTAAAAGTAAAAGTGTGCAGAGTTTCAGGGAGAAGGTAAGAGAATTATACCAACAGAGAAGCACATTTATCTCTGTGGAGAGCCAGCACAGCTAAGGTAGTTTGTGACACATTTGTGATTCTGAGTGGAATCACAATTCGACCAGCAGAATGCAGGGAGTGAGATAACGGTGATATTGGCAAAGACAGGGCACATCCTGCAGGGTCTCCTGCCATCAGACACAGTGCACTTCACTATTCAGATTATACCAGAGTGAGAGCCAGAGAAGGCAAATTGGTTAATTGTACGTTTTCTCAGCACTGGAGTTACGAACAATGATTGGAAGCGGAAATACTGGTGATTTGTTCACATTTGAAGTGTTTGCGGGAAGCAGGGAGTTGAGGAAGACAGATGGTAAAGCTATTGAGATCTGACTACAGGAGCAGCAAATACGTTGGACAGCACGGAGGAAACGTTTGAAGTCTTGAATTCTGGTAGATGGGCCGAGCGTGCTTTCACAAGGCCACACT
>NC_057717.1:53338694-53358645 GCF_004010195.1 Chiloscyllium plagiosum
GGTCGAGGATAATGACGAGTAGATCCACCGCTGTCATGGCCCCCAGGTAACGTCGGACACATGGAGACAATCCACAATCTTTATAAAGCAGGACATAGATCGTCATGACGTTAACTGAGAGGAAGGACAACGAACACGTTATACATCAGCCTGGAGTCAAAGTTACCAGTTTGATTTAGGACCCAGTGAGATTTTCATACATGTCACTGTATTCAGAGATTTATTGATAGAATTGGAGCTGAAATAACAAATGGGAAGTTCTGATTTACTGAAAAAAAATGGTCATAAAAGAAAAAAATATCTCCCGTTCCCCAAACGCCCAGGCACACATCCATAAGAACAGATAGTTTAGAGAACATTCACACACGCTCGATCACTCAAGAGAAAACACAGGTAACTTCTTTCCGTCTCCGAATATGGAGCCTGAAAACATTGCTGTCCTGAAGAATTATCTCCCAGTGCCTTGAAGACAAAGGGAGTTTGGAAATTTCAGTCTTGTAGTCTTAATTCTGATCGATCCTGTTACGCGAATAAATGTAAATGCAGGGAAAACGTATTCATTCATTTAATTGCCCGAGGGGACCTTGGAACGGTGTCTCCTTCTACCTGGAACGGGATCATATCACTCGTAATCTTATCTTCTATTCAAGTGACTACGTCTGGCATTCACAGATAATGTCAGGGATAGAATGTCCAGAGAATGTTACAGACAAAATGTTCCAGGGAATATCGTGTATAGAATGTTCCAGAGAATGTCGGTTATGGAATGATCCGGGCAATGTTAGGTATAGAAGGTGATGGAGTGACAAAAATAACTACATCACAGAGGTCCTTCTCCCCATCAAGTTAAGTGAGGCCCACTCAGCTTCTTGGTGGGAATGTATCCCCAAAATCAACTCAAGTATCACTTCTTACACAAAATGAATCAGATAACAATAGTAGCTCAAAAATGATGTAAGTTTATCTTTCATGAAAACACAGGTGTCTTATCTTATTCAGCTATTTCTCCTCAACACCTTTTCAGTTCTGACCAACACTCCCAACTATAAAGTGTTCTGGATATTCAAATCTCAATATCGGTCACCCTTTAGTCATATCTCGCTAATGTCATTAAACAAATCAATTTCCCTCAATGTATGCATTGATTTCCTCAACCTGTTTTGATAATAAAACGCACATTCAGACAAAGTGCCTATCATACAGTATTGTACTCGATTAGTATTTGCTCCATTGTCGACTTTATCCCTCATATTGACTCGGTCAGGAAACAGTCAAACACTGTCATACACACACAATCAGATCAGATGGGTAAGGTTTCGTGAAGCCCCATCACCACTCCTGCGAATATCCTGTCCCACCGGCAGGACAGACCCATCACTGGTGGAGGCACCGTAGGATATATTCAGGGAAGGAGCTACCCTTATATAACATTTTCAAACCACCAAAGAGAACTATTAATGCAGCGGATTGCAACTGGTCTGACGCCCCTCAAAGTGGAAAATCCCAATGTAGAAAGATGTCTGTGTTCAGTCTGAAAATTGGAAATGATTTGTCTTTGGTCATTTTTACTGACATGGAGTATACACGTTAAAGGGTATTTCCACTGCAGTTGCAGCCGAGCAATTCTGAGTGAACTGATTTGCAGACAGGTAAGATGAATTTTATTCTACGTTCTTTAAATTGTAATGTTTGTAAGAGAATCTTTCAAATTTGAGAAACGATTAAAATGTCCAGAAACGCACCCGATGTTGGTAGTAATATTTCAGGAACAACATCGCTACGTATCAGATGAATCTGCCCTGTGCGTCCAAGGACACTATTTTAAATAAAACCAAACAGACGTGTAATGTGTCATAGTAGCTGATATATTTTCAAGAAACAGAATCTACCACTTGTGCAGTGGTGTGGCAGGCTAGAAGAGGGCGGCTTTGTATACCTCTTATCACAAAATGCACAGAAAGGGCGAGGGAGAGATGGGCTTTGACCCCAGCTTCAGTGTATTGTCGTGAAAAACAACTAAGAAAATCTGTTTAGTACAGAGCACCTCAGTGCACAGAGATGTAGGCAGAGATACACGTAAACATCGATAAGCACACTAATACACACAACACGTACACACACAATTAGCCACATAGTTATGGACTGGTACAGGTGAACACAAACACATGCATACAACTACGCACATTGACACAATCAAAGAACAAAGAAAAGTTACAGCACAGGAAGACGCCCTCCGTCCTTGGAAGCCTGAAACAATCCAAATCCACTGTCTAAACCTGTCGCCCAATTCCTAAGAATCTCTATTCCTCTGCTCACTACCGACTCATGCATCTGTCCAGGCGCATCCTAACTAAATCTACCGTGCCTGCCTTTACTATCTCTGCTGGCAAAACGTTTCAGGCACCTACCATCCTCTGTGAAAAGTACTTGCCACGTGTGTCCCCCTTAACTTTTTCACCTCTCACCTTGAAAGCGTGACCTCTCATTATTGAATCCTTCAACCTGGGAAAAAAAGGTTTTCTCTATCTACCCTGTCCATACCCTTCCTGATTTTGTAGACTTCTGACCTCTCATTATTGAATCCTTAACCTGGGAAAAAAGGTTTTCTCGATCTACCCTGTCCATACCCTTCCTGATTTTATAGACTTCAAACTGGTCCCCCCTCAATCGTCTTTTTTCTATTGAAAATAAACCTATCCTACTAAACCTCTCTTCATAGTTAGCACCTTCCATACCAGGCAACAAACTCGTAAACATTCTATGCATCCTCTGCAAAGCATCTACATTCTTTTGGTACTGTGGCGACCAGAACTGTACACAGTACTCTAAATGCAGCCGAACTAACGCCGTGTAGAATTTTAACATGACCTGCCAGCTCTTATACACAATACCACGTCCGATGAAGGCAAACATACCATATGCCCTATTGACCTCTCTATCCACCTGTGCTGCAACATTCAGGATGCAATGGACCTGACCTCTCAGATCTCCTTGTTCATCAACTCTTTCCAAGACTGTTCAATTTATTGTATAATTAGCTCTAGAATTATGTTTCCACAATGCAACATCTCAGATTTGTCTTGATTGAACTCCATCTGTCATTTTTCCTCCCAACTCTCCAGTTTATCGATATTCTACTGTATTATTTGACCGTCCCCGTGCTTTCTGCTGCTCCATCAATCTTCGTGTCAACTGCAAACTTGCTGATTATTCCAAAAGTGTCTTCTTCCAGATTATGTACATATATCACAAGCAGCAGTGGCCCCAGCACTGATCCCTGTGGCTCACCACTGGTCATCTCTCTCCTTTTCGAGAGACTATCTTCAACTGCCACTCTCTGTCTGTGGTTGCTCAACCAGTTCTTTATCCACTGAGCTAGAGCACTCTGCATACCATGTGACTTCACTTTCTCTTAGTTTTCCGTGGGGAACAAAACCAAACACGTTACTGAAGTCCACACATAAAACATGTACAGCTCCTCCATGATCTACCAACTTAGTCAAAGAACTCTATTAAGTTGATAAGGCAGGAACTCCCCCTCAAAAAAAAACATGTTTCTCTCATTGTTTAGTCCATTCTTTTCCAAATATAAATAGATTTTATCCCTCGGTACCTTCTCCAGCAACTTTCGCACGACTGACCACAGGTTCTCTCGTCTGTAGTTGCCAGGGATATGCCTACTATCCTTCTTGTACAGGGAGACAACGTGAGCAACCCTCTAGTCCACCGGCACCTCACCTGTATTTAAGGACATTGCTAATATATGTTAGTGTCCCAATTATTTCCTCTGTCACCTCCCTCAGCAACCTGGGATAGATCCTATTCCTTCCTGGGGATTTATCCATCTTAATAACCTCCAGCCTATCCAACACATCTTCCCAACTTATGCCAATGTTATCCAGAGCAATCAATCTTCCATCTCCAATCTCAAAATTCATCATTCCCCCTCCTCAGTGACATTGATGCAAAGTAATCCTTCATAATCTCACCCATTTCCCTGTTTCGACACACAGTCTTCCTTAACTATCCTTTAGTGCACCAATCCTTTCTCTAGTTACCCAATTGCGTCTTATATAAGGATACAAGGATTTGAGATTGTCCTCAATGCTGCTCGCTAACGCTAATTCATGACTCCTTTCAGCCCTCTTGATTCCTCATTTAAGACTGGTCGCACTCTTCCAATATTCCTTCAGGGCACGTTCTGTTCTTAGCTGCCTTGACCTTACATGCGTTCACTTTTCCACTTGGCTAGTCATAGAATCATAGAGACATGCAGCATGGAAAAAGGCACTTCGGTCCAACCCGTCCAGGCCGACCAGATATTCCATCCTAATCTAATCCCACCTGCCAGCACCCGGCCCATGTCCTCCAAACCCTTCCTATTCATATACCCATGGAAATGCCTCTCAAATGTTGCAATTGTATCAGCCTCCACCACATCCTCTGGCAGCTCATTCCATAGACGTACCACCCTCTGCGTGAAAAAGTTGCCCCTTAGGTCTCTTTTATATCTTTACCTTGTCACCCTAAACCTATGTCCTCTATTTCTGGACTCCCACCACGGGGAAAAGATTTTGTCTATTTATCCTATCCATGCCCCTCATAATTGTCTAAGCCTCTATAAGGTCACCCCTCAGCCTCCAACGCTCCAGTGAAAACAGCCCCAGACTGTTCAGTGTCTTCCTGTAGCTCAGATCCTCCAGCCCTAGCAACATCCTTGCAAATCTTTGCTGAACCCTTTCAAGTTTCACAAAATCTTTCCCATAGGAAGGAGACCAGAATTGCACACAATATTCCAACACTAGCCTAACCAATGTCCGAATTCTCCTGTCATTCGCGGTTCGCGAATCTTGCACTTCCTATCCTTTGCTTTCAAATGGACAAGCCTATTTTGCACTATATTTAACCCAAATCCTACATATCAAATGTGGACTTCGCTTCAAATAGCTGTGTTCAATCCACATTTCCCAGCTCTAGCCTAATTTTGATATAATTAGCCTGGGCTCAGTTTAGTCATCTTCCCTAAGTACCACACTCATTTTTGTCTACGAGTATTCTAAAACTTACAGAATTGTGGTCACAGTTCCCAATGCAATCCTCCACCACAACTTGTACTACCTGGCCTTGTTCATTCCCCAACACCAGGTCCAATATGGCCTCTTCCCTCACCGGACTATTGACAAACTGTTCTAGAAAACTCTCCTGGATTTTTCTTACAAATTCTATCCAATCCAGACCTATGACACTAAGTATATCCCAGTCAACATTGGAATATGTAAAATTTCCCATCACAACCACTCCGTTGCCTCTACATCTTTTCATAACCTGTTTATCTATTTGTTCTTCTACCTCACGCTCACTGTCGGGAGGCATGTAATACAGTCGCAACAATGTGACTGCACCCTTTTGATTTCTGATGTCCTCACATAATGCCTCACTACTTATGCCCTCCATAGTGTTCTGCGTTAGCACAGCCGTGATATCATCCCTGACCAGCAATGCAACGACTTCCCCCATTTACTTCCCTATCTATTCTGTCTGAAGCGTCTATATCCTGGAACATTTAATTGCCAATCATGCCCTCCCTTCAACCAAATCCCTGTGATTGGAATAACATCATACTCCCAGGCACGAATCCAAGGCAGAAGTTCATCTACCATACCCACCATGCCCCTTGTATTAAAGTATATGCTCTTCAGGACACCATTTCTTTTGCGTTCACCTGCTCTCTGCCTACTCTTCCCCCCTTAATGCGATCTTCATGATTCTTACAATCTCCAGTTTCTACCTCGCTGCCTACTTGTCTTTTCGTCTCGTTCAAGGTCCCCTGCCGCATGAGTTGAAAACCTCCCCAACTGCAGAAGTAAAATCTCCCCCAAGGGCATTCAATCCAGTCTGGTTGAGATGTAAACTGTTCAATTTGCATCAGTGCCACCTTCTGCAGATCTAGTCCCAATGACCAACAAGTCTGAACCCCTCCTTCTTACACCCATCCCTCAAGCCACGTGTTTATCTTGTCTATTTTATTCATACCTATGCTGGTCAATATGTGGCACTGGTAATAATGCCCAGATCACGACCATTGTGGTCCTCTTTGTAATTTCTTACTTTGCTGCCTAAATTCTGCTTTCAGGACCTCATCTCGTCTTTTACTTATATTGTTGGTGCCTGTATGCGCCAAGACAACTCGCTGTTCAACCTCCGCTTTTGGAATGCTCTGCAACCAACCAGTGACATCCCTGACCAGAGCATTTGGGAGGCAACATACCATCCGGGACTCCCGTTTTCGTCGAAAGAAACGCCTATTTACTCCCCTTAAAATTGAATCTCTTATGACTATGGCCTTCTGAACAGCAGTGCCAACCATGGTGCTATGATCTTGGCAACTGCTAACCTTCCCTGGTAAGCCATCTCACCCAACAGTATCCAAAAACGGTAAACCTGTTTTGGAGGGACATGATCGCAGGGGACACCTGCACTACTTTCCGACTGTTTTTTTTTCTGCCTTTTGGTCACCCATTTACTGTTTCGCTCGACAATTCGAAACTGCAGTGTGACCAGTTCACGAAACTGTGCATTTCAGAAAAAAAGTAGTTGTATTTTTCATTAATAGAGGTTGAATGTTCAGTTGGAGAATGCAGGAGAATAGGGTTCAGATAACTTTCAGCAGAAATCAACGGTACTGCAGACTGGATGGGCCGAATGGCCTCAATCTGCTCCAATTTCTTAGGCTCCTGCGAAATTATGGCATATGGATTTGTCTTCCGTTAAGTTCAGTGGAGGCTGAATTGAATAAGTATTTAATTGTCGAGGGTTAATCCAAATGCGGACAAGTGGGAGAGGGTGAATGATCTATATCTCTTTCTAATTGTTGGGGCCCTGTGCCTCAAAAGTGTCGTGACTGTTATGAGGGGAAGAACATTTAGAGAATAAGCAGCTTTCACATTTCAGGAAAAGAAATGGTTGTGGTTTCTCTGCTGTTTCCATCCCCAAACACCAGTGAGACTGTGTTACTCAAAACCTTCAAGCTTGAGTTCAACAGAAAAACATAATCAATGCTGTTTGGGAAACAGGAAAATGATTTTCAGCTGCAGTCACATCATAATCAGAGATTTATGAATGGTGCAGCAGACTCGCTGGTCCAAAACGTCAGCTACTGCTCCGATCCCATGTGTTGTTCTCCAATCTCTAACTACGCAGCAGGTACAGAGTTAGACAGAGATCCCATTCGGCCAGACAGTATCATTATGTTGAGATGGGAGGACACCATTGTGCCCTGTAAGTGTTATGCTGGGAGAACAATAATGCATTTTACATTTTATCGACATGCACAACACAGGGTTGAGTCTATCCAAAGTTCTAGGCTGCTGCACAGCAACAGGGGAGAACCGGCGAGGTAATAAGAAATAGACAGCAAGGAGAAACGTTTATTTTCAGGTTGGAAAGCTATAAATTGGTCGAGTGCCTCAGGCACCCGTATGAGATCATCAACTATTCACTACGTACATAAATGAATTGGATCAGGGGAATGTTTGGATTGGAGCTGAATTAAGTAATTCTGCAAGGCTGTCGTTTAATTAGAGATGGAGGGTCTGCATTAGTATATAGTCCGGGGAGATTAGTGCACAAACGTTCAGCAAAAATGGAATAATGTGGGTTATGGGATTTTTAAGCTCTGGTGGAAGCATAAAACAACAGTAAAGCCATAATTTGAGAGACATTACAGAATTGAGTGGCGCAGAGGAATTCATGTGTTTCTGGCACACGAATCACACACAGTTAATTTGCAAGTGCTGCTTGTGATTTGCCAGGTATTTGGAATGATATTGTTCCATGCAAATATTATAAGTATAATCATCGTGATGTTTCTGCATTTGTACATGGCTCTGTTCAGATCACATCTGATGTATTATGTGTAGTTATGATTCGCTCAACTGAAAAAAAAATCAATTGCTTCAGAAGCTTTTCACATATGTTCACTTCATTTGTTAAGGGAATTATTGTCTTATGGGTGTCACAGTCATGTAGTTTGGAAGCAGACACTTCAATCCATCTCGTCCTTGATAAACAGACGTCTCAATCTGATATAATCCCATTTACCAGCATGTGGCCCATATCCCTCTAAACCGCTCCTATTCATTTTCCTATCCAGACGACTTTTAACGACTGTATTTGTACCAGCCTCCACGACTTCCTCTGGCAGCTCATTCCATGAATGCACCACACAGGGTTGACAAAAAGTTACTTAACAGCACCCATTTAAACCTTTCCAATCTGCCCACTAGTTTTGAACTTCACCACTCTAGAAAAATGACTTTTCACTGTATCAATGTACGTCATGATTTTAAAACCTCCACAAGTTCATTACACTTCAAGGCTGAGAATGAGATATTGAAACATAGAACATATTAAATGGAGTATATCAGATGTATAGCTGATGGATGTTTCCGCTTCATCTGGCATGAACCACCTGATGAAAGAGCGGCGCTCCGAAAGCCTTCCAAACAAGCTTGCTGGACTATATCGTGATGTTGCTTGATTTTTAACTTTGTACAACTCAGTCCAACACAGGGATCTCAAAATCACAACTCTTTTTACGAATAGATCAGCCACGATCTTATTGTATGTTTGAGCAGGGGCAAGGGTTTCATGACTCACTCTTGCCACTTAGTCCGGTGTCCCAATGTTCAATTCCGCCCAAAAAGTCTGCTATACAGGTGCAGTTAGTGGCCGTTTGGTTTTAATATCTGGCCCGAAGAAACAGAGGAGACAATTCAGACCCTCAAGATTGTTATTCAAGTTTTGTATTGGTTTCGAAAATGTTATTGGGAAGCGAATGTGGTGCCAATGTATAACATTCCTTTCCTTTCTTTTTTCCAAAAATGCCCTATCCCCAACTATTGGTCATGTTGTTGGCCCCGGTTCACTGTGAATACTGAACACATAATTTGCTCACAATGTCCTCTGGTGTCCCGGATAGCATCATTCAATATTAAGAATTCGAGGAAGATTACAACCACTGACTTTCCTGTAACTGAATTCAAGACCATAAGAAACAGGAGTAGGTCATTCAAAACCTCAATCCTAATTTACACTTCAATGATAGCATGGTTGATCTGCTCCAAGCCTCATCTCCTCTTTTATGCCCAATCGCTGCAGCCCTCATCTTTTTGATGCTTTTAATATTTATTGCGCTCCCCCTTCCAAGCATCTATCTCCCCTAACTCTCTGGAACAGGGAAGTCACGACAGTCACTCCTCTCTGTAAAAAGGATACATTCTCTACACCGACACAGTGACTGAAAGACATTAACAAAAGATATGAACACAAGGTAGAAGTGACTGGCTCTGGTATCAAGGCAGGATTTGACTGAGCATCATATCAAGGGACACAGAAAAAAATGAATTTAATGTAATCCATTATAATTGCAATTTCTTACTCTTTTATGTCTATTCTGAACATAATGGATGTCGGTCCATCACCGTCAAGTTGCAGTGCATTCACCTCTTATTCTCTCACAGTGCGACAGATTAAACTCTCATTTCCTTCTCACTCTCCTCATGGTACCATAATCATCTGGTGAATCTCATTTTCACTATCTCTGTGGTAAGTTAAACATTCCTTATAGAGAAAAGAAAGTCAGTGCAAAGTGGCACGAATATTGCCTCAACAATAACTACAATTCAACAACTGACAACGCAAATCTGAGAAACGACACGCAGAACCTCCACTGGCTTTCCAATGACAGAAGCAAGTCAAATCCGCATATAATGGAACACCCACTCGATGCTGGAAACGTTTTCCTGTCCCCAGTTGCTTTTCCTGACTGATTACAACTCTGCACAGTCCCAGTGACCTGAAATATTAACAGTTCCCCTCTCCATAGAACTAGATGATAATGTAACTGCACAATTGTCTGTCCCACAGGAACGATAAGAGCAACATCACTAATGTCGCTTGAGATGATTGGAAATACTGGGGAGGGAATGGTCTTGGTATTAACTCATGGCTATTAAACCAGGGATCTAAATAATGTACGCTGGATTCGAATCATGCCACGGCAGACGGTGGAATTTGAATTCAATACAACAGCTGGAATTAAGAATCTCCTAAAACTCTGAAAACATCGGCGATTCAGAAAAACCCAGCTGTCTTAATAATGTTCTTCATGGAAGAAAATCTGCCATCTTCCCGCCGTCTGGTGTACATTTGATGACACATACACAGAAATGTGGTTGACTTTTAATTGGCCTTTGGAATTGCCAAGTTACTGAGATATCTTAAGCTATACGAAGTGTCAAGAAACTGGATGGACTTCAACGTTAGCAATTCATAGCACATCGACTACAACGGTTAAAGAAGACTGCTCATCGACACCTTCTCAACGGTAACTGGGAAAGACATATAAATGCTGACACTCCCAGCAATACCCACGACCTGTTAATGTTCATTCTCA
Organism: Chiloscyllium plagiosum; assembly: GCF_004010195.1. Taxonomy (NCBI): domain Eukaryota; kingdom Metazoa; phylum Chordata; class Chondrichthyes; order Orectolobiformes; family Hemiscylliidae; genus Chiloscyllium; species Chiloscyllium plagiosum. The sequence goes on from NC_057717.1 coordinate 53,349,151, forward strand.
GAGAAAAGAGACAGTGAGCGCATATTTCACTATAAACGGTGTCTTGGATACGCACCTACATGGGCATGATATTACGGCTAATGGGAACATGTTAAAAATAAATTAGATTAATCTCACATTTTATTTCCATTCCAGATGATGATTAATAATCACGTTGTTTGTTTGTTTTTTTCTGACTATCTCTCTGTTTCTCTCCATGTACTTAACACACTGCTCCTCTTCAATACAGACGTCCCTGTCGGCAGCATCAATCACATTATTTCCTCGCTGTTTTCAGTCACAATGTATGTTGAATGGACTCTAAATTGAACTGTGATTTTTTTGCCAATAGAGGTTGCCAAACCTGCTCGTTTTCGCCAGCAATTATTTCTTTCAGTTCCAAATCATCAACTTTTTTGTTTGTTTTATCCTTTAATTTTGTTGTTTCATGGGATGTCGGCATCGCTGCGAAGGGCAAAATTTGCTGAACATTATTAATAACCCTTGTTATCGAGGCCATTCAACAAGGCAGAAAAGGGTCAGCACATTGTTGGTGGTCTGAAGTCACTCTTGTTCCAAACCAGACAATAACATCAGATTTGTTCAACAAAGGACACCAGTGAAACAGATAGGTTTTCAAGCAAAATGCTGGAGTCTTATGGTTGCTTTGAGTGAAATTTGAATTTACTACAATTCTTATAAATTGAATTTGAGTTCTGCCATCAGTTGTGGTAGGATTGAAAGTGTCTCAAGTGTAATAACAAGCACTTCTGAAATATTGTTCACCAACAATACTACTCTGACACAGTGTCACGATTGTGAGGCTACTTCAGAGACAACAAAAATAATGTGATCGAAATATTTGTAACTGGAACAGCAGCCAGTGGAGAGCTGCACCCATAAAGTCTAATTTAACCAAAGCATACGTAACAGTTCATTCAGGAACAAAGCTGACCCAGACTTGGAACCTGGGGAAATAATGGAGCTGGTAATGGATCGGTTTGATATTGGAGAGAATAATGAGACATGAATCAGTTCAAGGCCAAAACAAAGTCCTCGAGATGATGAACAGTTTCTCTTTCAGCTGTGAGTGAGAGCTCCGACGTTAGTGGGTAATGAGTGGAGTTGGTGGTCGAAACTGTTTACGTTTGTTACACGTTTTTGTAAATGGAAATAAAATCGAAATAACAATGAAAGTCAACATCGGTTTTGGAATTAATAAAAAGAAAGAGGCAGAGAGACTTACCAGGTGCCCCAACGATAGCAAGAATGGGATAGTAACCCGCCTGAATAATCAGCAGTACACCTAATATCCGATATGATACAATTTCCGAACAACAGGAAAGATATAAAAGACCCCAGAATAAACCCTTGTCGATTGATGGAACATTCCAGTCTAACGTTCTCAGATTCTGATCCATTGATGAAACATTCCAGTCTAACGTTCTCAGATTCTGATCAATTTTTGAAATATTCCAGTCTATTGTTCTTGGAGTCTGATCTCTTCTTTCCATATGTCTGCAGATGCTGCTCCCTGTTAGTATTGGAGTTGATGCAACTGCTGCTCCACTGAAAGAAACCTCTTAATAATAGGACAGGGAAAGCCTTCAGTGACACAGTTCGAATCCTTGGAGAGTGGTATCAATCAGGGTCACTGAACAAACATTTCGAGTTAATACCTTTCACTACAGTAGTTCCAGTTCGCAACAGTAACTTTATTGGATTGGATGATGACATCACTGACTATCAGTCAAATCACCCATCACCAATTGCTCTGGCGGAGTCGGTAAAGGGAGAATGATTGATGATTTTTCCTCGTAGGCCAAATGATTTTGCTGTGTTTTTAATGTACAATCTTCCCCAGCCCCACCCAAAAAGCCCAGGGAATGAAGATATTTTTCGTTTGCTGATCTCTCCTCCACTTGAACATGACAAACAAAAGATTGTCACTCCACCGACCTTTCCTAACCACAGAGAGGAAATGGATTTGTCTGGGCTTCCGTATCATTGTTCTAGTAATGCAAATCTTATTTCAGATTGTTGACTTTAAACTGGCAACAGTTACATTTTTAAATTCAGTCTAAATCGAAATATGATATGAACATTGAACTTGCTCAATAAAACATATGGATTAAAGAGCCTGAGACAGAATGAATACGATATTGGCCAGGAAATAAAACAGATTGAGACCAGCGGCTATGGAGACAGGAGTAAAGTTCAGTCATAATCTCAAACCCCGTATTTGACAGCCACTCTAATAGACAGAAGGAAATATAACGCACAGCAAGGAAACAGGTTAAACTTGGGAAATGGAACATTGATTGAAATTGTGAATAGGACAGCACAACTGTACATGTGATGTACGGATTTATGTTTATATTTACACTTTAATTACAGGTGTGCAGCTTGGTAAGAATGTTCTTATCTGGACAGGATGTTCAGATTTCAAAAGAGTCACCGCGACCATCATGTGTTGGAATGTAGGTACTTTCAATAATGGTAGAAATGTAGTTAATTCCAAGCTGGTACAGACATAATGAGATGAATGATCATCATCTTTGTTTTAATTATTCTAACGCATGGATTAAATGCTTTCAGAACCAGAGAAGATAAATCTGTTCAGTGAAGGACAGAATGTTTCATCATCAATATATACTATCCATGTAGGGTTGTTTCATGAAATGCAGCTGCCTCTAAAATACCCTTTCGATCAAAATCGATTTAGTGAGATCTACTCAATTAAGCAGAAATTGCAAAATGAGGTGTTTTGGAAACTTGAAGACGAAAAGGATTCCAGTGCAAAACATGTACACAAAAGGTCTCATGGGAACAAGAATGGGCAATATTGTGCAATTATCAGCAATTTCAGCATCGAAACTTGTAAAGTAAAAGAAAATACTGGAGACAATGGAAATCTGAAAACATTTTTAAATTCAGTCTAAATCGAAATATGATATGAACATTGAACTTGCTCAATAAAACATATGGATTAAAGAGCCTGAGACAGAATGAATACGATATTGGCCAGGAAATAAAACAGATTGAGACCAGCGGCTATGGAGACAGGAGTAAAGTTCAGTCATAATCTCAAACCCCGTATTTGACAGCCACTCTAATAGACAGAAGGAAATATAACGCACAGCAAGGAAACAGGTTAAACTTGGGAAATGGAACATTGATTGAAATTGTGAATAGGACAGCACAACTGTACATGTGATGTACGGATTTATGTTTATATTTACACTTTAATTACAGGTGTGCAGCTTGGTAAGAATGTTCTTATCTGGACAGGATGTTCAGATTTCAAAAGAGTCACCACGACCATCATGTGTTGGAATGTAGGTACTTTCAATAATGGTAGAAATGTAGTTAATTCCAAGCTGGTGCAGACATAATGAGATGAATGATCATCATCTTTGTTGTAATTATTCTAACGCATGGATTAAATGCTTTCAGAACCAGAGAAGATAAACCTGTTCAGTGGAGGACAGAATGTTTCATCATCAATATACTATCCACGTAGGGTTGTTTCATGAAATGCCGCTGCCTCTAAAATACCCTTTCGAACAAAATCGATTTCGTGAGATCTACTCACTTAAGGAGAAATTGCAAAATGAGGTGTTTTGGAAACTTGAAGACGTAACAGATTCCAGTGCAAAACATGTACACAAAAGGTCTCATGGGAACAAGAATGGGCAATATTGTGCAATTATCAGCAATTTCAGCATCGAAACTTGTAAAGTAAAAGAAAATACTGGAGACAATGGAAATCTGAAAGGAAAACAGAAAATGGTAGAGAGACACAGTGAATGAGAGTTAACCTGGAAACAAATTTATATTTAATATACAGAGTCGTATTTGAATATGGTTCTGAGAAGTTTGATTGATCTCAAACAGTTAATTATGTTTCTCTCTGCTCAGATCTTACCAGACGTGTTGAGTTTCTCTCCAGCGCTTGCATTTCAATAGTCAGAAGAAAGGACAGAGATTTTCTGATCATAAACAAGACACCCGGGATGTATGTTGTCTCCCATATGCCAGGGTCTGGATGTCTATTATCGAGTCTACAAGATTCTGAAAGGAAAGGTGAGCAGTCAGAATTCGTTGTGTACATTTGCGCCAAAGTTATAAATAGGAAAAGGACTGATGACATAAACAGTGCTATCAGAGTGGAAGCTGAAAGTCAAGACGAGTGGAGCAGTGATTTCACCATTACTGTCATTGCCAAGTGTGAGTGAGGCGAGGAACAGAGAACGAGTGAAGCACAAAAAAATGCGACAGAGCTGGTGCGGGAGGGAGGGCTTCAGGTACATCTATCATTGGGGTACTTTCTGGAGAAGAGGAGACGTGAACATGAAGTATGGGTTGCCCTTAAACTGTAGGGTGTGCCAATAACCTGAGAGGGAAATTAGCCAAAGAACTTAAGGAGAATTTAAACTCGTTTGGCAGGGGGATGAGAACCAGACATACAGATCAGTGGAGACAGTAGTTGTTGAAGGGGCAGGAATAGAACGCAGAGTGTCTGTCAAGGAAGGATACATAGTTGATAGGGCAAAGGGGTGGATCAAAGAGTTTCTGATTCAATGCACAGAGGTTCAGGAATAACAATGATGAACGTAGAGCATGGATCAGTACTTGGAACTATGATGTTGAAGCCATAACAGAGACATGCAGGAACGGTTGCTGAATGACTTAGGATTTAGGTGTTATAAGAACAGTGAGGGAAGTAAAAGAGGAGCAGATTAGCATTGTTAATTAGAGAGTGCATCACAGCTTCTGAAAAGCAATTTGTTGAGGAGGGTTTGTCCACTGAGTCGTTATGAGTCAAAGTCAGGAACTGGAAGGAGCAGTCAACTCATGGATGTTTTCCATCGACCCGACAATTGCAACAAAGAGATGGAAAAACAGATTGGACATAAAATCTTGGAAAGGTGCAGATGTTACAGAGCTGTTATGGGTCACTTCAATTTACACAATATTTGATTGGGACATCCTCAGTGCAGATAGTCTGGTTGGAGCCAACTGTGTCAGGTATGTGCAGGAAGGATTCCTGACTCAATATGTAGCTAGGCCGTCAAGGGATTATTCTATATATATATATAAATATATTTGCAGTGAGGGAAAGACCCAGGCAAGGTGCTAGACCCCTCGCTGTGAGAGAGTTTTTATGACAGTGGGCACACCTGCATCATCTTTACCATAGCTATAGTGAGGAATAGGAGCGGACAGTATGAAAGGCATTTAATTGAGGATGGGAAAATTCAACTGCTGTGAGACAGGAGCTGTGGAATATATGGGAAAGTCACAGAAGAAATACGGAGGCTATTTAAGGAGAACTTGTTGTGACTGTTGGATAACTTTGTTCCACAGAGACAGGCAAGGAATGGGAAGGTGAAGAAGCCTTGGATGACAAGAGAAAAGGGGGATCTCGACAAGACTAAGCAGTAAACTTCCTGAACGTTGAGGAGGCAAGGCTCTTACACAGCTTTGGAGGATTACAGTGTAGCTAGGAAAGAACTCAATAATGGACTGAGGAGAGCCGGAGGTGGGGGGGAGCTAATAAGACTTGGCGTGACGGATTAGAGAAAACCCAAGGCGTTCTACACTTACGTTAGGAACAAGAGAATGACCAGCGGGCGGATAGGGCTGATTAAGGATAGTGGAGGGAACTTGTGCCTGGTGTTGGAAGACGTTGGGGAGGACCTAAAGAAATTTGTTGCATCAGTATTCACTCGAAAAAGGCAACTTGTTTAAAGTAAGAATACTGTGGACCAGGTTAATTGTAATGAACAGATTTACATTAAGGCAGTGGATGTGCTGGAAAATCTGGGAAGCATCAACATAGGTAAGACCCCAGGGCTGTACCAGACGTATCAATGGTTACTACAGAAAGTGACAAATGAAATTGCGTTGGTTCCGGGGTTGACTTTTGCATTCTCACTCTCCATGGGAGTAGTGCCGAATGACTGGGAGGAGGTGAATGATATTCCACTGTCCAAGAAGGGACATAGGGAAGTCCCTTTGAATTACAGATGAGACAGTCTTCCTTACGTGGTAAGCAAGTTAATGGAAAGGTGTCTGAGAGATAAGATTGATGACTATTTGGAGATAAAAAATATATATAGCTTGATTCACGATAGTCAGCATGGTTTTGCGAGGTGCAGATCATGACTCATAAGCCGTATTGATTTCCTTGAGAACGTAACGAGACAGTTAAACACCGTCGAACAGTGGATGTGGTGTACATGGATTTCACTGACGGATTCACGAAGGTTCCCGAAGGTAGGCTTATGCAGAATATTAGAAGAAGGGGAACACAGAAAATGTTCGCTGCTTGGATGCAGAATTGGCTGGCTAAACGAAGACAGAGAGTGGTCGTGGAGGGTAAGTATTCCGCCAGGAGATTGGTGAACAGTGATATCCATTAGGGATCTGTTTTTGATCCTTTGTTCTTTGTAGGCTTTAACATTTATTGGATGACGAAGTGGAAGTGTTGTTAACTAAGTTAGCTGGAGACACGAACGTTGTTCATTGTATCTAGTGCTGTCGCAGGCTATAATATGACATTGATAGGATGCAGAGATGGATGGAAAAGTAGCAGATGGAGTTCAACGTGAATAAATGCGAATTGATTCATTTTAGAAAGTCTTAATTGAATGCTGAATACTTATAAGAACAGTGAGGGAAGTAAAAGAGGAGCAGATTAGCATTGTTAATTAGAGAGTGCATCACAGCTTCTGAAAAGCAATTTGTTGAGGAGGGTTTGTCCACTGAGTCGTTATGAGTCAAAGTCAGGAACTGGAAGGAGCAGTCAACTCATGGATGTTTTCCATCGACCCGACAATTGCAACAAAGAGATGGAAAAACAGATTGGACATAAAATCTTGGAAAGGTGCAGATGTAACAGAGCTGTTATGGGTCACTTCAATTTACACAATATTGGATTGGGACATCCTCAGTGCAGAATGTCTGGTTGGAACCAACTGTGTCAGGTATGCGCAGGAAGGATTCCTGACTCAATATGTAGCTAGGCCGTCAAGGGATTGTTCTATATATAAATTTGCTGTGAGGGAAAGACCCAGGCAAGGTGCTAGACCCCTCGCTGTGAGAGAATTTTGATGACAGTGGGCACAACTGCATCATCTTTACCATAGCTATAGTGAGGAATAGGAGCGGACAGTATGAAAGGCATTTAATTGAGGATGGGAAAATTCAACTGCTGTGAGACAGGAGCTGTGGAATATATGGGAAAGTCACAGAAGAAATACGGAGGCTATTTAAGGAGAACTTGTTGTGACTGTTGGATAACTTTGTTCCACAGAGACAGGCAAGGAATGGGAAGGTGAAGAAGCCTTGGATGACAAGAGAAAAGGGGGATCTCGACAAGACTAAGCAGTAAACTTCCTGAACGTTGAGGAGGCAAGGCTCTTACACAGCTTTGGAGGATTACAGTGTAGCTAGGAAAGAACTCAATAATGGACTGAGGAGAGCCGGAGGTGGGGGGGAGCTAATAAGACTTGGCGTGACGGATTAGAGAAAACCCAAGGCGTTTTACACTTACGTTAGGAACAAGAGAATGATCAGCGGGAGGATAGGGCCGATTAAGGATAGTGGAGGGAACTTGTGCCTGGTGTTGGAAGACGTAGGGGAGGACCTAAAGGAATTTGTTGCATCAGTATTCACTCGAAAAAGGCAACTTGTTTAAAGTAAGAATACTGTGGACAAGGTTAATTGTAATGAACAGATTCACATTAAGGCAGTGGATGTGCTGGAAAATCTGGGAAGCATCAACATAGGCAAGACCCCAGGGCTGTACTAGATGTATCAATGGTTACTACAGAATGTGACAAATGAAATTGCGTTGGTTCCGGGGATGACTTTTGCATTCTCACTCTCCATGGGAGTAGTGCCGAATGACTAGCAGGAGCTGAATGATATTCCACTGTCCAAGAAGGGACATAGGGAAATCCCTTTGAATTACAGATGAGTCAGTCTTCCTTACGTGGTAAGCAAGTTAATGGAAAGGTGTCTGAGAGATAAGGTTGATGACTATTTGGAGATAAAAAATATATATAGCTTGATTCACGATAGTCAGCATGGTTTTGCGAGGTGCAGATCATGACTCATAAGCCGTATTGATTTCCTTGAGAACGTAACGAGACAGTTAAGCACCGTCGAACAGTGGATGTGGTGTACATGGATTTCACTGACGGATTCACGAAGGTTCCCGAAGGTAGGCTTATGCAGAATATTAGGAGAAGGGGAACACAGAAAATTTTCGCTGCTTGGATGCAGAATTGGCTGGCGAAAGGAAGACAGCGAGTGGTCGTGGAGGGTAAGTATTCCGCGAGGAGATTGGTGAACAGTGATATCCATTAGGGATCTGTTTTTGATCCTTTGTTCTTTGTAGGCTTTAACATTTATTGGATGACGAAGTGGAAGTGTTGTTTACGAAGTTAGCTGGAGACACGAACGTTGTTCATTGTATCTAGTGCTGTCGCAGGCTATAATATGACAGTGATAGGATGCAGAGCTGGATGGAAAAGTAGCAGATGGAGTTCAACGTGAATAAATGCGAATTGATTCATTTTAGAAAGTCTTAATTGAATGCTGAATACAGAGTTAATTTCAGGATTATCGGAGTGTGGGGGAACAGCAGGATCTTGGGGTCCATGGATATACATCCCTCACTGATGCCAAGTTGATCGGGTTGTTATGAAAGCGTATGGGGTTTTGGGTTTCATTAAGAGGTGGAAGGAGTTTAATGCCGCAAAATTTTGCTGCCGTGCTACAAAATCCTATTTACACCACAGTTGGAATATTGTGTCCAGTTTTGTTCGCCTCATTGGTGGAAGGATGTTGATGACGTAAAGGGCTATCAGAGCAGCACCTGAGTGAGGTTAGGCTGTAAATTCTGGAGAGAAAAGTGAAGAGATGTGACTTGACAGAGATTTACAATGTAATGAGAGACATAGTTAGAGTAGATACCCAGAGACTTTTCCACAGGACAGAAATTGCTGGAAGGAGTTGTCACAGCCTTAATATTATTTATACAGAGAGTGGTGGGTCCGTTGAATGCACTTCCAGCGGTGGTCATAAAGTTAGTTACATAACGGACAGTGTAGGTACTGTTCGAGTAGCAACAGGACGACAGTAAGTCAAGGTATGTGTTGTTGAATGTGATCGTAGGTTAAGACAAATGTTCGACATATCGTGGTGAACCGAAGTGGCTGTACTGTGCTTTGCTGCTCTATGTTCGGAGTTCTATGTTCTATGTTTGAGATGACTCTCAAGTCACTGGCAATGGATATTAAGTGATAAATTACACATTTTCTGCAGTAATGGTCGTTAATATTTTTGTATTGTTTTAACTTGCTCTGAAAATGTTTGACTTCGTGGCAGTAACGTAGCATCTCTGACATTTATAGATTGAAAGCTATTGAGAATGCTTCCTCAATATCATGCCGTGCTTCTTTTGTTTTTGGGGTCACATTCATGCAGCCAGGACTCACGTTT
>NC_057717.1:53359145-53386058 GCF_004010195.1 Chiloscyllium plagiosum
TCCATTTCATCATTTGGACATCATTTTTAGGTTAATAACACTCAGAGATACATTCAAAATTTCTAACGTATACGCTTTTTAATAAAATTGCTTTAACCTTTTATCTTTTTGCTGTAACTCAATTAGTTTAAATGAACTAAAATATTTGCATGATGCCCTGTTTGCTCAATAGTTTTTTCACAACTATGTGATGGAACAAAGTCTCGTTAAATGCCACTTCCGCTTCCTTATCTTTACATTATTGATATCTCCTGTTTCAACTGGCTTCGTTAGCCACACTCAGGAAATTTCCAGGATGAGACTTCTGCATTGATTCAGTTACCTGCGTCACTACTGCCTTTTCAACCAGAGTTGGCAGTACTGCTACCGGTGAATCAGTTGTATGTTTTGCAAAGATAGATTCCTGGAGCTGAGAGTTTGTCCAATACTCCAACCACAATTTCTCCACACTTTTCTTGACACTCTCTCCTCGCTTTACATCATTATGCACTTTTTGTCTCAAGGTGAATTCTCTTTAGCAGTACCTTGTCTGGAAATAGTCCTTCTGGAGTATATATCTCCTGATCTTTCAGCATCACCGACTAAGAGGGTCCTGTGTGCCTTAATATTGCATCCACTTTGCATGCTCTATGTCTGTAAACGTTCCCTTTGCAGGTATATTTTCTAAGCAGATCTGCCACTTTCTCTTTAACAAACCTCTGATCAGTTTATACACACTGATGCAGCTTTCTAGCTTCCACTGTGCTTCCTCTTACCACCCCAACAAAACTTCCAAGCTTATCCTGTTTTCCTGCATCTGTTTTTTTTTTCCTGAACCCTCCAGCACAGTGATTTCATGTGACATAATTTATTGCAATGAAAGTACCGGACCATTTTAACTTCTTTGTTTCCTTCAAGTGTTTACTTTTTAGCCTGTCCGAAGGTATCCTTATGACCTTCTCCGAGATCCACCTTTCCCTTCCACGTGAGGATTTCTCTTTGCCCAAATTTTTAATCCCTCATGGACTGAAATTGATTCTAGAACCCAAACCATGTTTTATGGACCAATTCATAATCATCAGCCACTTAAGCTGCCAGCCTTGCCGTTTTAACGCTCTGCTCTTCCAAATGTGTTTGCACTATGACAGGCAGTGAATCTTTGAACTCCTACAAAGTAATTGTCTCTCTAAGAGCATTGTAAAACTCTTTTCCAGCTATCAAAATTACTTTGTTTGATCCTTTCAAACTCAATATATGTTGGATCAGGATCCCTCCTTGTGTTCCTGAAACGTTGTCTGTCAGATGCTGGCACAAGATCATATGCACTTTCTTTACCTCCTTATCCACCCCAGATCCCTCATCTGATAGTGTTGTGTTGCAAATACTTGCCGAACTCAACCTACAAGTTTTGTTTGGATCAACAAAACCCACATGGTCACTGGCCACTGCAATTGTTTAGCCACTTTTTCAAATGAAATGGCGAAGTTTTCCATATCCTACTCATCAAATTTAGGCAAGGCATGAATATATTTAAAACGTTTCTCACCAGGCTTTTGACGACCATGGCTGTGTTCATCCTCACTCTGTTCTCACTCAGCTCACTTTCAGCCTTCATCCCCATCCTTTTAAGCTGACTTTCCATTCTAAGTGTCCATCTCTGAAGCACAAACCCTCTCTATTTTTTCTTTCTCTCCTGCTAAGGACATTCATTGTTTTTTTCTTTCCTCTGCTAAACCTATTCATTCTCTTTCTTTCTCTTTTGATTTTAGCCGTAACTCAAACGGCTTCATTTCCGCTTTTAACTCAAGGTGCGCCATTTGCAATTGAAGTTTGTTCATCTGTACAGATCCTGATGGACTTCCAGCAAATTGGAATGCTGAGCTACTGCTGCAATCATCTCATCTTCCCTCACGTTAGGAGGTAGCTTCAACGCAAGCATGTCTACTAATTCCCGCAGCTTGGACTTATGTGCATTCTGTTAAAAACCCCAAGGTCACTTCTTCCACCTCCAAAACATCCTTGGATCCTGCAAGAGCCATTGCTATCTAAAGCTCTGTGTTCCCACCAAATCAACACACGGAATAGGAGACACCAATACTTGCCATTCGCTGCCTAAATCCCGCAAATGGCCCCCATTCTATTATGGAACAGGTCCGACCCCACAGAACATTTTAAGGAACTAGCCCAGTTAGTGTAGAGTGGATCTTCCTTGAGTGAATTCGCTGGTCAGACTGCCGGGTTTTAAACAAATAGCATGTATTTACCAAATTACCGAATGAAACACAAGAAACCAAAAATAGAATACCTGAATAACTAATCCTATATAAACCCGACAGGCTATCCAGACTTTAGGATCCTTTTACAAAATACTTGCAACAATCCCAATAAGCAAACCACTTAGCACCATGTGTAAAACTGACACAAAGGTTTACAGGTTATAAGGTCAGAAGGACAGAAGGAGGAGGAAAGCGTCCAGTTCCAACAGTGAAACTGACTGAACTAACCCCAGAACTGGTCAGACCTGTCCAATTAGAGAGTGGGCCACGTCCTCTTGATGATACAAGTTTCTTTATTAAAGAATAGAAAGTCTTTTGGCTGAGGCATTACCTGTGATATATAAACAAAAGGATCCCAATGTAACTGTCAAAGTTAAGACCTATTGGAATCTTGGTTCATTTCGACCTTCTTTTAAAAAATTAAAGGCAACATAACCTTGCAAAAGAACCGGTTTTGTGACAACATGCCACATATGGCTTTGGACTGAATCAATAAATGTATGTCTTACTGCTTTGAAGCCAACAAAGTGCATTCGAGTGTTTGTGAGTTTACATAAAACAAGGCTGAATCGCATTGTGTGTTGAAGATTCAACATTGTTTTATTAGAGCAACGAGAAAAATGTCCAGACTTCTTGTGTATGGTCAGGGCAAATATTCCCACTGAGAATCAATTGGCTGGCGTCTGGTCTAGTTGACGAGAGATCAGCAGTTTAACGTCATCCAGATTGCGTATTTTGTGGGTGGCTGTGTTAGGGGGGCGGAGTTCAGGTGGTTACAGTATTGCAAACGGACAACACAGCAGAATCATCTAGCCTGTGATAAGGAAACATTCGTCATTCCCCCTCATAACTAACTTCACGAGAGCAATTTGTGATGGGAGATGTGACCAATAGTCAGTGATGTCAACATTCAATCACGTCCAGTTGTTATTGGTACCATACTGAAAGTGGTTAACTGGATCTGTTTGTTCAGTGACTGTGATTGATGTCAGTCTCCATGGATCCGAATGATGTCGCTGGATGGTTTCCCTGTTCTATTAGTAAGGGGCTTCTTGCAATGATTTATACCATTGTAACAGCAGATGCATCACCTGCAACACTAACAGGAATCAGCAGTTGCAGAGACGGGGAGAGGAGAGGTCGGAATCTGAGAATAGACTGGAATGTTCTAACAATGGATCAGAATTTGAGAACAGTAGACTGGAATGTTCCAACAATGGTTCAGAACCTTAGAACAGTAGACTGCAATGCTGTGCCAGTCGCTCAGAATCTGAGAACCCGAGGATGGAATGCTGCAACAATGGACAGGAGTTTATCCTGGGGTCTTTTCATTTTTTTCCAGGTATTGGAACCTGGGACTTCGATGTTGTGGCTATTACGGAGACATGGCTAGAACAGGGACAGGATTGGCTGTTGCAGGTTCCAGGATTTAAATGTTTTAGTAGGGTCAGAGGTGTACCCACATCACTTGTTGCCACCAGCATAATCTCATTTTAACTTTACATTCATTCAAACTAAACTGGAATAAATGGCTCTGAATTGTATCTTAAAGTAGCACCTGCTGCCCCTGAAATGACCAGGTCAAACAAGCAAGTTCACACCAAAATGCCAGGGATGCTTGAGCCAATCCTTTAGATCTTCAGAACGGGATATCTCAGTCTGCAACTCAAATTGTGAATGTAAACCTACCCATTCAGGTGGATCATGAAATCATACAACACAGAAAGAGACCTTTTGGTCCAACTCATCCATGTAGACCAGACGTTCAAATCTGACCTAGTCCCATTTGCCACCATTTGGCTGGTATCCCTCTAGATCCTTCCTATTCATGTACATGTCCAGATGCCTTTTAAATGTGGTAATTGTACCAGCCTTCACTAATTCCTCTGGCAGTTCCTTCCATACAGGCACTGTCCTCTGGATGAAAAAGTTACACCTCAGGTCCTTTTAAAATCTTTCCACTCTCACCTTAGACCTATGCCTTCTAATTTTGGACTCTCCTACCCGAGGAAAAAGATCTTTGCTATTCATCAAATGCATGCCCCTCATGATTTTATAAACTTTGATAAGGTCACTCCTCAGTCTTTAATGTTCCAGCGGAAAAAAGCCCCAGCCTATTCAACCTCTCCCTATAGCTCAAACCCTCCAGTACTAGCAACATCCTTGTAAACCTTTTCTGCACCCTCTCAAGTTTGATAACATCCTTCCTATAGAAGGTATGTTAATTAATTCAAGTATTCACAAATTTTAAAAGTTTGAATCCTGTTTTAAGTATCCTGACTTGAACTAAATGTTCTCTGCAGGCTGTGTAAATGTAAATTGGCATATGCTTCTTCACAGTAAAAACCAAAGATGCTTACAGCTAAGTACTTAAAAGGAGTAGTTTCTTTACGCATGAGGCTTGTTAACATACGGAACAGGCTACCAGCTCAAGCAATGTGTGCCAACTCACTTAAAATGATCTTATTGCAAATAGCTGCATGCCTGAGGTGTGAGGGAAGTGAACACAGTCTGTGCAAGAAAAAAAAAGTAAATGATTGAAGAGCAACATTGTTAGCCATATGGTTATAAGTTCCTAAACCTATCTCTGCACTTATTATTAGGCAAGTACAAGGTTACAGAGTCATTACATTTGAAAATAGCACAAACATGTTGGATTTTGTGCCACTTTGTTTTCTTCATTGTCTGCAACAGCGTTTATTGCCTATTCAAAGTTGTCCTGGAGAAGATGGTGGTGAGCTTCCTTGAACCATTGTGATTCATTAGGGAAAGTAGACCCACAATATGATGTGGAGGGAGCTCCAGGATTTTTAACCAGTGACACTAAAGGAACAACATTATATTTCCAAGCCAGGATGGTGAATGTCTTGAAGGGAAACTTGCAGATGATGGTACTCGCATGCACTGGTCCTTCTAGACAGGAACGGCTGCGGATTTAGAAGATGGCGACTAAGGAGTCTTGGTGAATTTTTGCAATGTATTTATAGATGGTACACACTGCTGCTACTTAGCTTTTGTAGTGGAGGGGGTGAATGCTGGTGGATGTGGTGCCAATCAACCAGCCTGTTTTATCCTGGAAAGGAGGGTTCTTGTGACATAGTGATCAGAAACATAGAAATATCAAATTTTACAGTACAGAAAGAAGCTATTTGACCCATTATGACTCTACTGGCTCCCAAAAGAACTGCGAATGGCTGTGAATGAATTTGTTCGGCTTCAATGGGAAATTATGCTTGATTAGCATTGATTACTTTTCTGGACAGCTTTAATTTAAATAATTGTGTATTATATTATTAAAAATGTCAGTAAATATCAAGAGTTTCTTTTTCAGCTCATAGAATTTCATTTTATTGGCTTTTATTGGTAGAGGAATTGGGTTCCGGAGTCCTGAGGTCATGATGCAGTTGTATAAGACTCTGGTGCGGCCGCATCTGGAATATTGTGTGCAGTTTTGGTTGCCATACTATAGGAAGGATGTGGAGGCACTGGAACGGGTGCAGAGGAGGTTTACCAGGATGTTGCCTGGTATGGAAGGAAGATCGTATGAGGAAAGACTGAGGCACTTGGGGCTGTTTTCATTAGAGAAAAGAAGTTTTAGGGGTGACTTGATTGAGGTGTACAAGATGATTAGGGGGTTAGATAGGGTTGACAGTGTGAACCTTTTCCCGCGTATGGAGTCGGGTATTACAAGAGGGCATAGCTATAAATTAAGGTGGGGGGGGTAGATATAGGACTGAAGTTGGGGTAGGTTCTTCACTCAGCGAGTCGTAAGTTCATGGAATGCCCTGCCAGTAGCAGTGGTGGACTCTCCCTCTTTATGGGCATTTAAGCGGGCATTGGATAGGCATATGGAGGATAGTGGGTTAGTATAGGTTAGGTGGGCTTGGATCGGCGCAACATCGAGGGCCAAAGGGCCTGTACTGCGCTGTATTCTTCTATGTTCTATGTTCTATTACCAATTCGGATTCACGGTGTACTGCTGATTATTCAGGCTGGTAACTATCCCATGCTTGCTATTGTTGGTGTTCCTGGTAAGTCTCGCCATCTCTATCTACTTATTAATCCCATAAGCCATGGTGAAATTCAATGTTATTTCTGTTAACTATATTTGGAAAAGTTGGAAACTACTGTCTTCAGTTTCAAATGCAAATCCATTCATTCTCACAAATTTCAAAACCGCCCACACCCCGCCCTCATACACATCTGAGGACAAGACTGTTCACAACCCGGAAGTACCTATTTGCACTGAATTGACTTATGTCTTCACACTCGCTCCATCACCAAACAGACCCACTACCAGCTCCATGGTATCCCCATTTCCCAACTTGTCGTTTGTGCATTTGGTAAATGCACCATTTTACATGCCTTGGAAAATTTCAGACTTTATGGTTCCAGCTCTCTTCTAATCGTTCTTTTCATGACAATGTTTCTATCATGACCTAGTTCTTGTCTATGAAGTTAATTCATGTCAGGGACACTGTGTTAGAATAATAATGTCGCTGGCCACATTATGTTGTGGTCTAGGTTACTACACTAAAGACATTGTTTCAAATCCTATCTCAGATGATGAGAGAACTTAGACTCAAATAACAGGAAATGGAAATAAAAGCGAATGTCACTCGCATTTTGTCGATAAGTTAATCTATTTCACTGATGTCCTTTCGTAAAAAAATCTAACATTTGGACCTGGTCTGGATAAAGACACGTCAGGTCCATAGCAATGTGCTTTGCTCTATACTGCCTGAAGGAATGGCCTCACAGTAAAGAACACTTAGCGAGGTCAACAGACGGTGCCCTTAACAGCGATGCAGACATACTACCTAATGACAACTCTAAACGTTGTGAAAGAAAATAATGTTACGAGAGATCAGGAGAATGATGAAGTGCCAGATGAAACTGAGCAGATTTGGCAGCCTCGGATCGAGAGAAAAATAGAATTGACATTTCGAGTCCAATGACCATCCATCAGAACTGCACACAACTGGGAAATAGTGTGATTGCTGTTGGTGACAGGGATGTCTGTTGTGAAGGGGAAAATGAGGGAGTGAACAGATAGCGAAAGATAGAGATAAAGAGAAAGAAGCAAGTAGAGGGATTGTTTATGACCAGCTGGAATGGAAATAAACATCAAGATTAATCTTATTTATTTTTCTCCTGTTGCCATATTAACGAAAGTCCTGTCCATGTATGGAATATATCAAAGTCACGGTTTGAAATGAGTTAAGTCCCTTTGTCTCCCTTTCCTAAGAGTAATCAACTTTTTAAAAATTCATTGATGGGATATTGGGACAGCATGCAATTCCCTTTCCACGTTGTCCTTGAGAAGCTGTTGGTGAGCTGCCTTCCTGACTACTGCAGTCTGTGGGCTGTAAGCATTCAATGCTTAGCTCTGTCTGGTTTAATTTCTTTGAGACTTTATAATGAGTGATATAACTGAGTGGTTGGGCTTGGACATTTCAAACGGCAGCCGAGAGTTAACAACATTACTATTGGTCTAGAGTCCAATGTAAGCCCGATCAGGTGAAGATAATAGATTTCATTCCTTGAAGGGAATCAGTGTGCCAGGTAGGTTTTTCTGACAATCGTTTCATTGTTTCTTAATTTGTGATATTTTATTGAACTCAAATTCCAATATTTGCTGTAGTGGGAATTGAATCTGTGCTCTGGGTCATTATCTGGGTCGCTGCAATAGTTATCTGGAGATAATACAACTAGACCATTGCCTCCTCAGCACCTCCAAACATCTAGCAATGGCAGTACTGATGTTGCTGTTAGCATGGCTGTCCGGAAGTATCGCGTTTCGCAAGGCAAAGAAACGATTTGGCAAAACATAATATCCTTTTCATTTTGTATTTATGAGAAGGTGAGATGATGGGAAGTGCTCTCGGTGAAAATGAGCTGAATGCCCTTGGTCATGAGTCACTGACAGAACTCATACAGAGCAGCAAGTAATCAGCACAATATATTGTAAAATGCCCTTCATTGAAAAATGATTCAAATATAGGCGTGAAGACACCTCCCTGCAGTTGTAGAGAGATATTGAGACATCACGTGGGGCACTGTGAACAGACTTTCTCTCCATTCTTCGGAATGATCTCCTTGCCACAGTGAGATAGTGTAAAGGAGTTTGACCAGACTAATCCCTGCAGTGGTGGTACCACGAGGAGAGTGTGAAGGGAATGAGTGTTTAATCTGTAATGCTGCAAAAGATTAAAAAGTGATTGCAATAAAACGTGTGCGTTTTGAACCAGGACTCGTTATTCCCATAACAAAAAATTATAGCGTGAAATATTACGTCTTTTCCTGCAGTATATGTTTTCATATGTGTACAGATATGTTGATAGGAAAGGTTTAGCAAAATATGGACCAAGTGCAGGGAAATAGAGTTAACATGAATAGACATTTTGATTGGCATAGTCCAATTTGGGCTAATGGGCCTGTCTCCCTGCTATTAAACTCTATGGCACTCTGATAGTTTACACTCTCTGTGGAGACCCCATGTTGGTCGTGAGAGAGATGCAGATTCTGAATGAACTCTCACGATCTCAACGTATAGTTGGAGTGAGATCCTGTACTAAGCATCATATTGTTCACAAACATGTCAGCAGCAACACTCTGACAGAGTTGGCCATTCCAAAAAGTTTCTGATCTCCATGCAGAAGACAAGCCTGTCTTCTCGGAGATGGCAGATGACTCCTTGCGACTTGGGACAAGCCATCCGGTGTGCTCCTCTCCATCAGCAAACCACATTAATGTAACAAATGTGTAGCATTAGCAATGGAGCCAGGAGGAACAACTTGGGCCAGTCTGTCTGTGCAGTCTCTGCTTCATTGGTTTGCCGTGTTGCAGCATCAATGACACCTCCTTTTTCAGTGAAACAGTTTGGAGGGACTGAATGGTCACTTCTTTTCGTGTGTCAGCGTCTCGAGGGGTTGCATGTCCTCCTCCTCATCCGAGGGAAGAGGTTCATTATTGGCTGACTCATGGTAGCTGCTAACCAACGTGTTGTGCTGACTAGACTCCTTATCGTCCTGTGTAATAATAGTCAAACAGGAGGCTGGAGAACGCAACAAGCCAGGCAGCATCAGGAGGTGGAGAAGTCAATATTTCTGGTATAACTGTTCTTCATAATTGGGGGTGGGGTTAGGGGGATAAAGAGAGAAGGAAATTGTCGGGGTGGGGAGAGCAGGAGAAGGGGAATTGACCTGGGTAATGACTGGGAGGTCACGTCGGTCCCTTTGGGCCCGGCTGTGATAGTTGTGAAAATGTGCCCTTAGTTTATGTTTGGTCTCCCCACCGTTGAGAAGACCACATCGGAACCACCTGATGCAATACACTAGGTTGGAAGGGAGGCAGGTGAATCTCTCTTTCACCTGGAAGGACTGTTTGGGGCGCTGCATGGAGGTGAGAGAGATTGTGTGCCAGCAAGTGATGCATTCTTTTCCATTTGTAGGGGCAGTTGTCAGTGGGGATTGGAGGGTTTGGTGGGGAGTGTGGCACGAACCAAAGATTAGAGAAGGGAATGGTCCTTGTGGAAAATGTGCCAGGTGTTGGAATCCAACCTAGTTTACTGTATCTGGTACTCCCGATGTGGTCTTTTGTACATTGGCGATCCCAAGCGTAAACTAAGGGGATGTTATGCTAAGCATCTCAGCTAGGCCCATAAGGGCTGGGCTGACCTCCCAGTCACTGCCTATTTCAATTCTCCCTCCCACGCCCTTTCCAACGTGGCCATTCTTGACTTCCTCCATTACCACTAGGAAACAAGACACAAATTGGAGTAACAACATTACATCTTCTGCCTGGGCAGCCGACAGACCGGAGGACTCAACATTAAGTTCTCCAATTTCAAATAACCTCCCATCCAATCGCCCAAATACATTCCCAGTCCCACCTCCTCCCTTCCATTCCTCTGATAATCCATTCTTCCATCTCTCAACTGGATTCTTTCCTCCCATCGACCAACCCGGTCATAACATCTACTTTTGTTCACCTATCCAAACCTCCCCATCCTGTTTCCTCCTCCCCCATCCAGCCTCTTTAAATGTAGACCCCCTTAAACACGCCAGCCACACCCCCAGTCCTGAAGAAGGCTTTTACTCATGTCATTGACTTCTCACCTCCTGAAGCCTCCTCTCTTGTTGTGTTGTTTGGGCGTCCTGACTCTCTACTTTGACTTGCAGCATTTCCAGATTTTTAAAAAAAAATCTCTTCTTTTGTAAAAGACAACAGTGAATGCGATGTGTCTCTTCTCATCGAATAGTTTCGATGGGCTGAATGGCTTTCTCACATTCCACTGCAACCAGTTTGAGATGCAGAATGAGCTCCTCTTTCCATACTGTGGAAAAGTTCAGGGTGCAGCAGTGCTGACACACGAATGTTACCTGAACATTAACAGGTGAAGATATTTGTGCTGAGGAAGCTACCCCGAGGATCACCCAAGAGATATCCAGGGAGTGTGAGGATTGATGTCCACCAGCCACATTTTGTTCTGAATGACGCAACCAATGGGGAGTTCACAACTGATTCCTATTAAATTCAGTTTTGTTCCGACCCTTTGAAACCTTGCTCATTCAAAACTTGATGTAATGTCAGGGCCAGTCAATCTGACGCTGTGTTCATATCTTTTGTTCATGTCAATAGGCCAAGACATATGTGTGGGGAGTTTTTCCTTCTCTCAGAGGATAGTGATTGTTGGGGCCTCTCTATCCCAGCCAGTTGCATCGCTGAAATGATTTGGAGGGTGTGAGGAGGGTGTCAATTGATGTTGAGAGAGTCGAGGGCTACAAAGATTATGGCATCAAAGAGAAATTGCTGCCAAGAGCAGATCAGCCCTGTCCTTACTGAAGGGAAGGACAGATTTGAGGAGCTATATAACCTTGTTTTATTTCAGCATTCCCTAGAGTCCAGTCAGTTGTGGACTCTTCCATTTCCTGTGTTACTGACCTGAAGTAGCTGAATAGACTGATCCTGTTGCTGCATAACAGGATACCGGTGCTGCATGATATAATCTGGGTACAATTGTATAGGTTCGATGGGCTGATTGACCTCTTCCTGTAACTGTATATCAGGCTCCAGGGGTTGAAAAGCTTTATGTTGTCTTGGTGTAACTGAAATCCATATTGACTGAATCTACCACCCTAGCAGAAAGTGAGCACTGCAGATGCTGGAGATCAGAGTCGACAAGTGTGGTACTGGAAAAGCATGGCAGGTCAGACAACATCCGAGGAACAGTATAATCGATGTTTTGGACATTCCTGATGAAAGGATTACGCCTGAAATATCGATTCTCTTGTTCCTGCCTGACTGCTGTGCTTTTTCCAGATCCACACTTTTTGACGTGTACCGCTCCGACCTAACAACCTTCCGGGTCAGGTCATCAAATAACTTGATGAAATTTTTCAAGCACATAGCCATTCTCAATATTCCGAATCAAACCCTGTATTTCCAAATTAATGTACATTTTATCTTTCAGAATTTCTCAAGTAACGTACCTAGCCCAGATATCAAACTTACTGCTCCATAGTTTGAAGGCTATTTTTTAATCCTTCTTAAGTAAGGGCACAATATTTGATAACCTCCAGCCTTCCATGATCTCAACTCTGGTTAATGATGATCAAAACCATCAGCCAGGTCCCCCGCAAATGCTTCTCTAGCTCCTTACAGTGTTCTTGGATACATCTGGTAAGGAAGTGAGATTTATCCAACCTCAAGGATTCTAGTACGTCCAGTACCTCCGATACTGTAATGTGGACTGTCCCTAAGAAATCACCACGAATTTCGCCTAGTTCTTAAGTATTCGTGTCTTTCTCGCGCTTCACAGGAGGCTCCCAAGCACTGAGGATGTCACCTAGTCAGGGGACGAAACGTCTGCAACACAAATTCCCAGCTCGGCGAACAGAACCACAACACAGAGGAGGAATATCCGTTGATGATCTCGCCCATCTCTTATGGTTGCACACGCACATGTCATTTTGCTCTTTGAGAGGTCCTATTTTCTCACTAGTTATTGTTTTTCAGTCAATATCCTGAAGGAACCATTTTGGATTCATCTTAATCTTCTCAGACCTCTTTCATAACCCCTTTTCGCCCTACTGATTTCCTTCTTCAGTAAGTTCCTGTATCCCTTATATACGTCCAGGGATTCACATGATCCCAGCTGCCTGTAATGGAGCTGCTTTTTTTTCTGGTCAAACCTAAATATATCTTGTCATCCAGGGTTCCCCATTCCTGCCAACACCTCTCTGCATGTATATTAGTTACACTAATTCCTGGTGACTATTTCGGGTCCGAGAGCACAGCTCCTATAACATCACCATACACCTTCCTATTTATTAGCTCCATCCACAAATCCTCGCTGTTTGATCCTTCAGTTACTTCATCTCTGTGATACTCCCTTTAAGCAGAAATGCCACACTCCCTCCCCTCTTTCCACCATCCATGTCCTGCCTAAAGCAGCAATACCCTGGCACATTAAGCTGCCAGTCCTATCCCTCCCTTAGCTAGGTTTCTGTTATGTCTGTAATATCCCAGTCCCACATAGCTATCCACGCTCTGAGTTCTTCGGCCTTACCTGTCAGTCCTCTTGCATTGAAATAAAAGCATTTTAATAAAAACAGGAATTCTTGCTCCCTGTTGTGTTCCAGCCTGACGTGACTGTTCACTTTACTTGGTCTGATTACTGTATCTCCTTCCAGCCTCGCACTTGCCTCCCTGCTCTTGAGGATCTCAAACCCTGCCAATCTCTTTCAAACTCTCTCTTTGGAGCATGAGCAAAACTGATGCCAGGATGTTGGTCACTCCTCCAGTGCAGGTGCCACCTGGCCCTCTTAAACAGGTCAACTCTGTCACAGAAAATACCCCAATGATCTAAAACTCTGAGTGCCTTCCCCCCCGCACCAATTCTTTAGTTATGCATGTATCTGCCATATCCTTCTATTCTAACTTTCATTAACTCATGAAACAGGAAGTAATCAGGAGATTACCATTTCGAGGTCTTGGTTTTTAACTTTTCTCCTAGTCTCTGTAATCACTCTGGAGGACTTCATTCCTATAACTACGTGTTTCATTTGTGATGCCAACATGCACAATGACTTCTGTCTGCTCACCCTCCCCCTTGGCAACGTTCCTGGACCCTGGCACCTGGGACGTAACACAACTTGCTGGGTTCCCTTTTGAGGCCTCAGAATCTCCAATCTGTCCCTCCAACAATCGACTCTCCTATCTCTAAGACCCTGCTTAAATTTACCCTTTCCCGCTGTGCCCCACAGCCAGTGGTAGTGCCACCAACCTGGCTATTGCTGCTTTCGCTTGAATGGTCGGTCCCTCCAACAGTAGCTGAAATGGTATACTTGTTTTCGTGGGGAATGGCCGCAGGGAATAGCTGCACGCTCTACCTACTCCCTTTGCCATTCCAAACCCACTCTCTGCATGGAACATGATAGGGAGCAAGGACTGGCTGTTGGATTAAATTGTGTTTATTTAAATGCATCAGGGCTGACAGGTAAGACTGATGAACTCAGGGCATGGATCTTTATGTCGGACTGTGCCATTATAGTCATTACAGAAACATGGTCAGGGTGGGTCTTGGTCGCGACGACCGCACGAAAGCATTTATATACGAAGTTCGCAGCATCTCCGATAAGCCTGAGTGCGTCCAACTCCAGCTCCCAAACATGCTCTCCCAGGAGCTGCAGCTGGGTGCACGTTCTGCACGTGTAGTCAACAGGGATGGTGGGAATCTCTCTGAGCTCCCACATCCCACAGGAGGAACGTACAAGTGGCCTAACTGCCTTCTTGACTGCTGTAATATAAATTAAAATGACTTTATTTGAGCTTGCCTATACTTTTTTTCGGAGCTGCTGCTGTCCGAAGCCTCTCAAACTAATGACTTACTATTTATTCTGCTACCAACTGCATTTTCTCTACTCCTCCACATTTACTTTTGTTTAGGGAAGAAGGGCGACACTACAGTAATGCAATGTCTGTGCATTAAGTAGTCCTTGACACCAAGCCCATGACGACCTGCTCTCCAGAGCACGTCATTACTTGTACTTGGAGGGTGTCTTACCGAGTCTTCCTCCTGTGGTGGTGACTGTGCTGAGGCAAATATTCACCTCAACAGCCAATCCACGTTGTCGCAGTCCCCTGGTCCTTTCTGCCTATTCCGACTGCATTTATGAAATCCTTGAATCCGTCGAATGCATTCCAAACTGTATCTCACTCCAAAGGGAGAGAAGTTAAGTTCCAGTGAATACAGGGCTGTTGGAAAAAGAACTGCATTAGACATTGGAGCAGCATTCTTGCTATCTGCCCACTGAGTCTGCTTTTCTGTTCAATTCCATTGCATTTATTCTGATAATCCCCATTCTACTTGACTGCATTTTCCCGATAACAAACCCTTGTTTAATAATCAGTCTGTCTCAGCCTTCAAGATATTTAATGATCTAACCTCAACAGCCCTCAGAATTGTCTACAATTGTTTCGCTCTCACTCTTGGGAGACTTGGTGGCCTTTAATCCGTATTTCTAGCACTCTATGTGAGAGTTGTGCCAACGTTAGATGTTATCGTGCCCCATCACACCATCCCTGTGGCCAGAGACAAGAGTAAAATAAAAAATGTCAGAGCCTGTGCTCTTCTCCCTCATCTTCCGCATCAGCCTAAGTTACAGCTCACCAGGATCTGGGGATTTGTCCACTCTTTAGCCTGCATAAACTTTCAAATCTTCCTTGGCTTCTGTATCAAATCGTTCAAGGGGCACACTTTTACTCTCCCTGAATCCAGGAACTGCTTCCCCCAACTGAAGACTGATATGAAGCCCGTGGTTAACATATCCTGTGGCTCCGTCCACAGGCTGTCCCCTTTGTCTCTAATACACCCCCTTCCTTCTGCTGTTACCTTCTTCCTGTTAATAAACTGATATAATGTCTTTGAATTCTCGTTAATCTTACCCACTAATGTTTTATCACGATTCCCCTTCTGCTCTTCTACTGAAGTTTTCCATTGACCTGCTCACTTTGTACCTGATTTCAGCTTCTCTTTCGTTTTTAATTCTGTTCTGATTATTTTGTTGACACCCGAAGTTCTCTGGGCTTGTTTTCCAAATTTTCATCTTTCGTGGAACACATTCGGCGGACACTCTCATTAATTCCATTTTGATCAACTGATTCCCCAACACCCCCACCACACACTGTTCTGCTACAGTTTCACCCAGAAGCCACTGTACTCTGGACAGATTCCGTCATATTTTATCATAAAATCGGTCTCCCCAATCCAGAAACATTTATTTACAAGATAGTGCATTTTTAAAATCTTTTCCTTACCAAACGTAAAATGTATGATGTCATGGTTACTGGGCGTATACTGCTCTCCCAATCCTGCCTGCAATATACTGACTGGCTTCATTCCCCACAGTGAGGCACATCATTGCCACACCCATTGTTGTATCTGCTCCATGATGATACAAGGAGTTTCTGGAATAAATTTCAAGGAATCTGTCCCCTCTTAAAATATTATCACTGCCAGAATCAATACCTGGAAATGAAATGCCTGTGTATAATAAACCTATTTTTGTTTTGACACACCTCAGTAAATTGGTTTTATATCTGTTCCTGTACTTTCTTTTATCTGGGGGTCTATAATATGTCCCCAGCAGTGCCTCGGCTATGGTTTTGATCCTGAGCTCTAACCACCAATGCTCATTAGAAGATATTTCCAAGATATCACCCCTCCTTACTGTTGTAACTGACTCCATAACTAATCATGCAACACCACCTCCTATTTCAACCCTCTCCTGTCCTGCCAATAGTCCTTATACCACAGCATATTGAGTTGTCAGCTCTGACCTCCCTCAAACGCATCTCTGTAATGGCAACAATGTCACATTTCCACATGTCACCTTGTTCTCTTATCACATCTGTCTATCCGATGACATTCCAGCATTAAGGTAAAGCACATCCACCCTGGAATGTAACACCTGGAATACTCTGTACCTCGGAGTTCTTCAGTCATTCACTGTTCCTTATCAAGCTGCCCAACTCATGAACCAAAACTGTAACTCTGGGACTCAATTAATATTTGTTGAAATGCAATTTCGTTTTTACTAAATGCATTAATGTAATGCAATGTTCCAGAACTGAGCAGTCTGCTCCACATACAATGAGTTTCTGCTGATTAAATCCCTGCTCAGTGTGCAGAGGGGACAGCCATCAGTAATAGGGAAAATCAGGACGGCAGATGCTGGCGATCAGAGCCGAAATGTGTGGCACTGAAAACGAACAGCCAGTAATAAACATCTGAGGAGCAAGAGAGTCAAAGGTTTGGGCATCACCCCTTCATCAGGAGCGCATTCATGCCTTCCAATATTTTGCATTCCATGGTTCACAGGATATTGTGAACCATACATGCTAAGTGAAGTAGCATCGCACATAGCCCTGAAATGGAAAGCAGTTAATCAGTTGGTTGGATAGGGAGTAGACAATTTAAGGTGAAGTACAGATTAATTGAAGTACAAACATAAGAATAGATAAATCCCCTGGGCCAGAGGGGAAACACCCTAAGTTGCTACAGGAGGTGAGAAAAGAGATTTCTGCACATTTGGCGATGGTCTTTGCGTCTTCACTCTCCATTGGAGTAGTGCCAGATGATTGAGGGTGGCAAATGTTACACCCTTGTTCATGAAAGAGATTGGTATAATCCTGAGAATTACAGTCCAGTCAGTCTTACATCAGTATTGAGCAAAGTAATGGAGAGGATTCTGAGAGACATACATTATGATTACTTGGAAAATCATAGCTTGATTAGAAATAGTCAGCATGGCTTTGTGAGGGTCAGGTCATGCCTCACAAACCTTATGGAATTCTTTGAGGATAGGATCAAACACATTAAAGAAGGTAGAGCAGTGAATGTGGTGTGCATGGATTTTAACAAGGCGTTTGACCACGTTACCCATGGCAGATTCATTCAGAAGGAAAGGAGGCTTGGGATACGGAGAAACCTGTCTGTCTGTATACAGAATTGACTGGCCCATAGAGACACTACGTGGTAGTAAACGGACAGTATTCAGTCTGCAGCTCGGTGAAAAGTGATGTTCTGTAGGATTTGGTTCTGGGAACTCTGCTATTTATGGGTTTTTTAATTAATTTGGATGAGGAAGAGGAAGGGTGGGCTATTATATTTGTCAATAGAATAAAGGTCGGTAGAATTGTGGATAGTGTGGAGGGCTGTTGTAGTTTGCACTGTGACATTGACAAGATGAAAACCTGAGCTGATAAGTGGCAGGTGGATTTCAACCTGTAAAAGTGTGAAGCGATTAATTCTGGAAAATCAAATTTGAATGCAGAATACAGGATAAAAGATAGGTAGGGCTCGTCAGGTCCCCAACAATTCATCCTCGTGTCTAGGCACCTTCCCCTGCCACCACAGGAATGCAAGACCTGTGCCCACACCTCCATCCCATGTTTCACCTGCAGTTCCATACATGTCAGCTACTGTATCCGTTGTTCCTTATGCGGTCTTCTATACGTTGGGGAGATAGGACCTCTACTCGCAGAGCACTTAAGAGAACATCTCTTGGACACCCACACTAAGCACCCCACTGCCCCGTGGCAGAACGCTTCAACTCCACCTTCCACTCTGCGGAGGACATGCAGGTCCAGAGCTTCATCCATCGCCACACCCTTACCAACTCATCTTCGACCTCGGGACACTCCAACCCCATGGCATAAATGTGGATTTCACCAGTTTCCAAATTTCCCCTCCTCCCACTTTATCACAATTCCAAATTTCCAGCTTAGCACCGCCCTCATGACCCGTCCCATCTTTTTATCCTGTCAACATTTAATGACTCAAAAATAAATAATGCACATTTTAAAAAAATTCGTACAAAGATTATGTTATTTGATTGCAGACGTGATTACAATTATATAATCATTGTCGGTATTCAAGTAAATATATTGTCACACCAACATTTGGAAAGTGCTTGGCGTCTGACCGATTACATATTTAGATTGAAAAAATAATTGAACAATCATATAGAAAAAAGCCCTCTTATATATTTAAATAACAATCAGTTTAATTTCTCACTTAAATGTACGAGCTTCAGTTATTTACCAACAATTGAGAAATGACAATAATTCTACATGCACTGTGAATATTAACTTAAATAAATGATATGTGACATTACGTTGAAGCGAACAATAATTCGAAATCTTGCATTTTTTAACAAAAGAATGAATGACATTTAATGCGAAATTTGGTTAGAGAACAACACAGGAGGTAGGATCATCAGTTGGCCAATCGCCCCCTCAGGTCTGCTGCAACATTCAGAATGCTCTTGGCTGATATGATTGTGTCTGAGCATCCTTTTCCTGGGTCTGTTCCCAATAAACACTGACTCTGTTGACTATCAGTGGTCAGTACAGCTCAGCCTGGAATATCTTCAATAACCCAGTCTTCACTGTTCCCTTGGGAATGTGAAAATCCACAAGGAGAAAAAAATATCCTTAACTCAGTATTAATTAGAAGGCGCTTATTTTATAATATATTTGATCAGATTAGATTAAATTAGAGTAAGTTAGATTCCCTGCAGTGTGGAAACAGGCTCTTTGGCCCAACCAGTCCATACCGACCTTCTGAAGAGTAACCCACCCAGACCCATTTCCCTCTGACTAATGCACCTAACACTATGGGCAATTTAACATGGCTAATTCACTTGACCTGCACATCTTTGGATTGTGGGAGAAACCGGAGCACCCCGAGGAAACCCACGCAGACACGGGGAGAATGTGCAAAATGTGCAAACCTCACAAAAAAATCACCGCTGCTTTTGAGGAACAGGAAATGACAATAATTAGGAATAGACAAAAACCACTTAAGCCTTCCAAACATGCCCCACATTACCACTGACTATATTTTGGTTAAATATCTATCAAAGCCAGCCTGCACAGCATCCTCAAAAAGCCACTTCCAGCTCCATCGAATCTGCTCTGCTGCTTGATCATGGCCGGTTTGTTTCTCAACCACATACTCCTCACTCCTCCCACTTACCCTTGATTCACTTATTAATCAAAAGTTTACCAAACTCTATCTCAAAGACGCTACTGTGTTACTGTGTTTGCATGTTTGTTCATATACGAGTGTCTGTAGGTGTGTTTGTGCATGTGTCTGTTGTAGATTTAAGGGATTATTTTATCCTGGACTCTTTTAAATATAAGTTTTCAGGCAGAGTTACCGAGCAACCTTCCAGAGCAACTAGAGTAAATAGTTTGTGAGAGCTTAGTTTCTTTAAAAGTTGGAACAATAGAAGCAGCCTCAATGAGTACAGTCAAGGTCTCAAAGAAGCAGGGCGTATAGTCGGCAGTTTGCAGCAGTTGTAGCCGGGCTCTCACCAGGGTTGAACACTGTACTACATGTCGCTGGCTGCTACTCTGTCTGAATTTTCCTTTCTGGGTTGCAGGAGTTGCATGTCCTGCAGTTTGTTTTTCTGAATTTTGTGCCCAGGGTGTGTTTATGAGCTGTTCCCACATTGGGACAGTTACTGTTTAGTAGTAAAATAATTTACTGAGTTTTGTTCAGATTTCCAATAGAATTAAGTTATTCCACGTTCATCTTTCTTTGATTATATTTTTACTATAGTGTTCAAATAAACTGTGATTTGCGTAACTTCAATTAGTTTTATCAATTGAATTGGACCTGGAACACGGCACCTTATGTTTAAAATAAGAAAACGTGAGGGTCCAGGCTAACTTCTTAATCTACTTTCAGAGTTCTGCTCCATCCTGAAACACTGTGTAATGGGATCTCTCTTGTTTTGGGGACAGGCGATTAATTGAAATGGGGAATAGCACCTTGTTTCCTCGTATGTTTAAAATGATGTAATATAATCCTCTGCTGGTTCACCCACTCCACTGTGCAAACAGTAGGCTTCATAGAATCCATTCAGTTTGGAATTCATTCCATCTAGTTCACACTGACCAGCCCTAGAGTGTCCTAACAATCATTCCCATCCCTTTAACCCTGCGTTTCACTTAGCTAATCCATCTAAGCTGCACATCCCTAAGCATTATGGACCACTTAGCACGGCCCATCTATCTAACCTGCACATCTTTGAACTACTGAGGGAACGTAGAGAACTCATGGTTTGCTTGAGAATGAATCAATAATTGTGAATCACCCACATTCATGCTTCAAAGAATAGCCTTGGCAACAGAGAGGAGTTTCTCTGATCACTTGCAATGCTGTCCCTGAGATATTAGAGAAGGGGGTTGACATGTCTAACATTGACCTGCTGGCACCATTGAGAAAGCTTTCACACTTATCATTTGTGAGAGCGTAGAGCAAATAAAATGCAAGTAGCAGAACGTGCAATCAAATGATCTCATCTTCCTCCACAATGGTTCACTTATAGACGTCTGAAGACAAATGCTCTGGAGCACAGACATTCCTCCATATGATCCTCATTACAATTGCAATCCTCTCCGCACCAGTCGCGAGAGAGAGAGAGAGAGAGTGTGTCTGTGTCTGCGTCTGTGTGTCTGTGTGTGTGTGACTGAGTCTGCCTGTCTGTCTGTGTACTGTTGATGTTGGTGTCAGTTTGTATGATGCTGTGACCTGCTGCCCTCCCTCCTTCCAGATGTTTTTTACCCTCCGCCACTGTCTGTGCAATGGAGTGGCCAGCAGAGTGTGGAATACCATCACTTGAGCCAACACAGGGACCACCAGACCATTCTCACACAGAGTTACACGCACACACTAATACACACAGTTACATGCACTATTACATACACGAAGGTGCAGACATACAAATTAATACGCACACACACAAATACACTGACATGAGACAAACATGGGAGTCAATCGGTATTTCTCTTTCTCTGTGGCAAATTCTCACTATTTCACCCACTCTGTATGGTGTACAATATTATTTCTATTTCTCTGTTTGCAGCATGTCAGTTTTCTTCTCTGGCTCTTTGGGATGTATGTTGTTATTTCTGACGCTCCTTTAGTATCAGTATACACCTTGATCACATCAGTGAGTCTGTCAGCATTTCAATTGTTCTGTCGGGGAAAGTAAGGACTGCAGATGTTGGAGATCAAAACCGAGAGTGTGGTGCTGGAAAAGCACAGCAGGTCAGGCAGCATCCGAAGACAAGGAGAATTAGCATTGTAGGCATAAGCCCTTCATCAGCCCTGTCTATAATCCTGATTCTGGCCTGACTTACTGGGCTTTTCCAGCACCAACTCTCCGCTTTGATCTCCAGCATCTGCAGTCCTAACTTTCTGACTTGCTGTGCTTTTCCAGCACCACATTTCCTTTCAGTTATTTTGACTGGTGTGTGACGCTAAGACAACTTCGATGCTTGTTGATGTCAGCAAACCTGGAAGAATTGTGACGTGTGTGGAGGATGGAGTGTAACAGCAACAGGACAACGCCAACTTGGTGTAGAGTTCAGGTATATTTCATACGAGGATCAATGCAAGACAGTGTGAGGTGATACAGTTTGGAAGGAAAAAAGGCTTTCCTGTTATAAAGTGGGTGCAGGAGCAGAGGGACCTCGGTGTGTATGAGCACAGATTATTGAAGATGTCAGGACAAGTGGGAAGAGCAGTAACTATCACAGATTAGTTTCAGTATCTGAGCTGTTTACAGGGGGAGATGTGGGACGGAGTCTCCGTGCTCCCTTCCTTCGAGGTGGTGGTGACGATGTGTTGTGAGCCCACCTTCTTGCCCACCGCGGGGATTCCATTTGTAGCAGCTAGATACAAAAGGGAGATGGCATCAGGGTCACGGCTTCTAAGTTGTGCCAGGGGGAAAACGGAGCTGCCAGTGGATTTATCGTGAGAATTTCCCTTCACTGAACATTGCTCCTTACTCGGTCGGTGGGACGTGGATGCTTTAGAATCTCCACCCGAGGCGTCCCGGTCCTGTCCAACTCGTACCGGGTCTTCCCCACATGGCCGGTGAGGGAACGGATATCGGGCACTCCACCACCCAGCTTGGCCCTTGATGTCCTATTCCAGGCTGTTTCTTCTGGAATGGGAGGGAGGGAGGGTGGGGAGGGGGTTGGGTGGTCCTGCTGTTAGTGCAGGTGTAGGTGTGAGGGGGGAAAGAAGACGTTTTCGGAGAGGCGTCTGTCCACAGTGTTGTATCCATGCAGTTTTGTTAGTGTGGGGGGTATAGTGGAGGTGACAGAAGCAAAGAGAGAGGGGGAAGAGGCTACATGCAGCAGTGAGAATGTTGGAGCATGAGCCTTGTTCGGGGGTAGGTGTTATAACAGATATACAGTGAGAGTGAGGGAGCGGAGAGAATACGACGACCCTTATCCTGACAGAACGGGAAAGGTTTTTGATGCTTGTCCTGTATTCCTGGACATTTCTTCAGACCGCAGATACTGCACTCAACTGGGTGGTGAGCTCAGATCAAGCTCGTTGGGTCTGGTGGTGTGGCCCCCTCTGGGAAGAGAATATTCCCCCTCTGTACTAGCCCATCCACCAGGACCTCCGTGCCCCTGTCGACAAACTGTTTTGAAATTGCCCCTTATCTGCTATGCTCGTGTTTAAATTTGCAGGGCAGTTCCTAATACAGAAAGCTCAATCATGTGCCCGTTGGCCTTTTAAAACTGGCCACAGAGCCAGGGATCACGGAATATCCAGGGGTACCCGAGCGATGGTGAGTGGGAGAATCGGGCTGGTATTAAATGAGAGGGACACCATGGGGTCGGGTGGGTAGTTAATGAGGTGAGTTCGATACAATAGCACCAGGAAGCTAGCTCAGCCTCGTGTTGACGATCCGTCTATTACATTCAACGAACATGGCACTCAGACAAATTATTGTTAGATTCAGCCCAATGGGTCGAAGTCTGTGCTGACCCTACTCCCAGTTACAATGATGCAGAACAAATGCTAATTCAAAATTCTCCTGAACTCACAAAGGGGCTGTGCCCGAAACGTCGGATCTCCTGTTCCCTGGATGCTGCCTGGCCTGCTGTGCTGTTCCAGCAATAAAGTTTCAACTTTTAAAGCTGACCACAGTGCCAGGGATCACGGAATATCCAAGGGTATCCGAGCGATGGCGAGTATCTCTAGCCATGATGGGTGTTAGAATCAGTCTGGCATTGAATGAGAGGGACACCATGGGGAGGGGTGGGTAGTTAATGAGGTGAGTCTGATACGATAGCACCAGGAAACTAGCTCAGCCTCGTGTTGACCATCCCTCTATTACATTCAACGAACATGGCACTCAGACAAATTATTGTTAGATTCAGCCCAATGGGTAGAAGTCTGTGCTGACCCTACTCCCAGTTACAATGATGCAGAACAAATGCTAATTCAAAATTCTCCTGAACTCACACCAATATCCCATTTACCAATCATTCTTTGAAGCACTGACTTATGTTACAGGATACTGTACGCTGGACAGTGATCTCATGCAGTGTTACTGAGAAACGTACTGGGGTGCTGGACACAGTTCCACACCCTGGTCGCATGTCTCATCTGGGTTTATAGATCAATGCACTGCTGTGGTCTGCAAATCTTTCCACTCTGTGTAGATTGGGGATTTTATTGTACAGTATACCAGTCCGGTCTGCATAGTGTGTCATACTGAACACATATCTCATCCGGGTTTATGGCTCAATCACTTCAGAGGTCTGCACAGTTTTCTACTCTGGACCGATTGCAGGGTTGTGTTCAGCAATACAGGAGCATGTTCTGCACAGTGCTCCATGCTGAACAGATATCTCCTCTGGTTTTATGGTGTCTGGGCTGGCTCTCTGAGGTGGATTGAGAATGTGATAGAACTAATGACTTCAACTGATATGGCAATGCTTTTACTTTTGTTCTCATTCTTGTGGTTGGACCGTCCAAATTATGACTCCACCGGCCAGTCCCATTCTTCAATCTATCTCCATCGTTCAGTAACATGTTGCCCCATGTGGTATTGTCCATCTCAACTGTGAGTAAAACTGTTCTGTTTCCCTGGCTCACCCTGGAGAATTGTGATTCACTGCGATAAACCTCAGTAAGGTCACTCCTCAGACTCAAAACTCCAGGGAATATAGCTCCAGCCTCTTCATACTCTCCGTGTAGCTCAACATCACCCACTCCTAACACCAGCAACATACTTGTAAAGGTTTTCTGCCCTCTTTCAAATTTAACAACATCTTTTCTCAAGTAGGAAGAATTGAATTCAAGGCAGTATTATGGAAGTCGCTGAACCTAGTGTGTTGGTGAAAGTGAGTATTACAGGTATTGAAGATTAGTGTCGATAATGTGGTGCTGGAAAAGCACAGCAGGTGAGGCAGTATCCGAGGAGCAGGAAAATCGATGTTTCAGGCAAAGGCGATCTCGAATGCTGCCAGCCTTGCTGGGCTTTTCCAGTACCACACTCTGAACCCAGTGTATGTCCCAAATTGTCTCCTTTTTCAAAGACCGCAATTTTCCCTCCCGCATGCTCAACGATGCCCTCCAGCGCGTCTTATCCACTTCTTGAACCTCCGCCCTTGAATCCCACCCTTCCAAATGCAACAGGGAAATAATACCTGGTCCTCATCTTCCTCCCGACCAAACATCTAGATGCAATGCATCGTCATCCCCCATCTGGGCCACCGCCAAACAGACCCCGCCACCAGGGTTATATTTCCCTCCCCACCCTACCTGTGGTCCATAAAGAACATTCCCAGCGCGACTCCCTTGTCAGGTCCACGACACCCACCAACCCACCCTCCCATCTTGGCACCTTACCCTGCCACCACAGGAGTTGTAAAACCTGCACCTTCACCTCCCCCTCACCTCCGTCCAATGCCCCAAAGGAACGTTCCATATCAATTGGATTTTTACCTGCACTTCCACACACGGCACCGAATGTATCCGTTGCTCCTGATGTTAACTCGTCTACATTGGGGAGACAGGACACCAAATTATGGAACACTCCAGAGAACATCTGTGGGACACCCACACCAACCAATTACACCGCACCATAGCTGAACACTTTAACTCCCCCTCCCACTCCGCCATGGATATGCACGTCCTGGGCTTCCTCCACCTCCACTCTTTAACCACCCGACGCCTGGAGGAAGAAAGCTTCATCTTCCGCTCTGGGACCCTGACACCACATGTGATCAATGATGATTTCACCAGTTTTCTCATTTCCCGACCCCTACTTTATCCCAAATCTAACCGTCCAACTCAGCACAGCCCTGTTGATGCGTCCTACCCGTCCATTATCCTTCCCACCTATCCCTTCCACCCTCCTCTCCGACATACCACCTTCATCTACCTATCACATTCTCAGCTACCTTCCCACCAACCCCACCCCATCCCATTTATCTCTCAACACCCTTGGGCCTCAAGTCTCTTTCCAAATGAAGGGTTTACACACAAAATGTTGATTCTCCTGCTCCTCGGATGCTGCCTGACAGGTTGTGCTTTTCCAGCACCACATTCCCGACTCTGATCTTCAGCATCTGCAATCCTCACTTTCTCCCTTGAGTTAGTGTTTCCAGACATTTCCTCACCAGACATCTTATGCAGCTAGTCTGACATTTAAACACTTTTATCGACAGAGTGGGGCATGAACAATCCTGCAGTGCTCTTACAGTACCCGTACATTCAAGGAAAAGTATTTTTAAAATGTACGATTCATAGTCCATCCAGTAACCCTCATCCAGGCTGAGTAAATATTCCATTTTATTGTGATATGAGATGTGATGTAAGGAAGGGGTTAACTGAGCCTGTTTGTTCAGTGATTCTGATTAATGTCAGTCTCCATGGGTTCTAAATACCCCAGTGGAGTGTTCCCATCTTTTAATCATAAATGGGTGCCGTTCAATGTGTTATGCCACAGTATGAGCGGGAGAATCACCAACAGCCCACTAACAGGGTTCTGCAGCTCCAGACACAAGCGAGAAGAGATTAGAATCTGAGAATGTTAGATTGGAATGTTCCAGCAATGGAAAAGAATAGCAGAACAATAGACTGGAATGTTCCAACAATGGACAGGAGTCTATCCTCTTTTATTTGGCATCTTTCTATGTATTATGGTCGGTTGACACTATCATGGCGGATCTTTTATTCACTTTGCATTATTAAATATTATTATTATCCTCTCCTGTCTATCGTTGGTGTACCTGGTAAGTCTCACTGTCCAGGTATTTTTTCTGTAAACCAGTTACGACTGCATTTGTTTTCTTTCGTGTAGTCTACGCTTCGTGCCCCCAATAGTGTTCCTGTTGAGACTTTCAATCCAGTTCAATTCTTGGCTCCCTCTTTGCATCTGACAGTATTACTCATGGGTCTCTATGTTGACCTACTCAGTTGCAGATATGAACCATTCTCTCTCTGCTCTTGTTATTTATATTTTGGGAGTTTGGAGGTCATTGTCGTCTATTACGTTTGCAAACTCAATTTTCTTACTGGGGCTCCATCCCATCCCTTGCCAATATCTTTTTTCATTCATTTCTGGGTCTTGGGCATCGCTGGCTTTCCAGCATTAATAGCCCATTCCTATTTGCCCTTGAAAAGGTGGTGAGCTGCCTTCTTGAATTGCTGCAGTCCACTTGTTGTGGGTTTAACAGTAGGGAGGGAATTCCAGAAATTTGACCCAACGATTTTGAAGCAACAGCAGCATATTTCCAAATCATGGTGGTGAGAGGCTAGGAG
>NC_057717.1:53386098-53442173 GCF_004010195.1 Chiloscyllium plagiosum
GTTGGTGCGTGTAGGTGAAACATGCAGGTTGTGTTTGAAACAGACGAATCACAGCTTTGCTGATCCCTTTAGCCATGAGCTGATTCCTGACACCATGCCCTGACCAAAATTAACTTTAACTACACACTGCTCCAGAAAGTACTTCACTGTCTTAACTCATCTGCTGTTTGAATCTCGAACTGTGAAATGCAGACTTAATGATGACAACAATCTGCTGCTGACAGTCTCAGGTTGAAACCTTCAGAAACAAATCTGATTCGAACTTACACCAAAATTCCATTCATCTGACATTGCTGTGCATGCTGAGCTATATCGCTTTTGTGTCTGGCAATGTCTTTATTTTACTATTCTGAAGCACTTTAACTCATCTGTTCATGAAACGTCCCTCAGTCTCTCTGTGTCGTTTATCCAAATCCCTGCCAGTGGCTCATTTTTAATCTGTTTTCCTTCATGTGTATTTTCTCGCATGCAATGATTTTAAACATTCAACACCCAAATGCATCACACACACGCACCCACCCATACACACACACACACACGTGCATGACAGAAACACACAGACGCAAACACATGCATGCTCGCACGCATGCACATGTATACACACACCTTCACTTATACTGGTCCAATGGAAATGGAAATCCTCCCCTTTTAGACAGTAATCTGTTGTGTGTATCATTCCCATGTGATAATAAAGTTTTGCAATACTCTCCATGCTGGGCAGATAGTGCAGTCTACTGAGCAATACACTAGCATAGCGTGCACAGCTCTCCATGCTGGGCTGTCATCTTGTCCCAGCGCACATTGTTTGAAGTGTTCTGTGAAGCAGTTTCAGAATTTGATTGAACAAACCATTCCAATTCACCTGAAAATGGTTTTATTCAATGTTCTCATTCTTATAATTTTGCTCTCGAAGGATTCACTCCTCCAGTTAGTCCCACTGCTCTGTCTTTTTCCCCATATTTCCACAACAGGTTCTCAGGTAATTAACTATCTGTTTCAGTCTTTAATGTGGATCTCTCTGTCCCTCTGTACCTTTGCGTGACCTTGGTTTCTGGCTCCCTAGTGTATCGACTGCTGGCATGGTGAAGTTCAGAGACAATGAAATGTTGTGTGTCAGGCTGTTGTTCACTTCCCGGCGTGTCCCATGTGGTGCTCCGTGGACAATGGGGTGTATGTCAGGCTATTTGTATCCCTATCGGAGGAGGTATCTGGGGAGTACAAGGTGAAGAAAGCATATGAGCTTGTGCCAGAAGCCGACAGACAGTGTTTCAGGAATCTAAAAAAAGGGTCCCTGGTTGAAACGCAAATTGAGTTTGAAAGAATCAAAGTAATTTTGAAAGGTGGGTAAGGGTATAAAAAGCTGAACCTATGACACTCTTAGAAAGGTTCTTTTTTCGAAGGAGTTCAAAAGTTCACTTCCTGCAATAGTGAGAACTCACGCAGAAGAGCAGAGAGTTACAATGGTAAGATTAGAAGCAGAAATGGCTAATGATTATGAGTTCGTCCATAAATCAAAGTTTGGATACCATGATGGATTGAGAAGAATGTATGAGAACTTCTTAAAACATACACCTGTGAGAGTAGGTTGACTGGCATAGGCCAGGAGGAGCAGGAAAAGACGTTGCAACATTAAGATGTACAGAGGTATGTAATTTCTTGATGATGAGAAATGAGGAGACATGTCGTTCAGAAGAACTATTGAAGAGATGCAAATTGTTCCATTATGTAACGTGTGGTTGGTGTGTCCGGTGAAACCATCAACACAACTGGGAAGGAGACTTTGAGCTTGGTGTTGGTGTCACATCATTTCAGCATTTAACTTGCAAATAACGTGAACAAGACAAATCTATATACGATCATAACACTTAAACGTCTTTGGAGAAATTTAGGGAGAAAACATGTGGTCTCTTCAGACATAGGTTTTTATTGCTGCCATTCGATTTGGAAGTTATACAGGTGACAGGACAAGAAACTGTACTTGCTGACAAGTTGTCGAGACTTTAATGAAGAAAGACAGAGGCGTTCTGTGGCAGGAGTATACAGACTGAAATAGAATGGAGTTGTGAATGTTTGCATACTTACTGTCAATGTCGTATATATGTATTGTAGACCACTAATAGAGTAAGAATAATGGATTTAAAAAGAAGCTGCTGTTGTGATTTAATGGTTCATTTTGTCAAAGGAGGAGATGTGACAATCCTGTCATTGTGAAAATGTTATTTTGTCTTTTTTTTTGAAGAGAAGTCTTAAAGGCAGAGATGCCGAACTGCCTACTGAAAACGGCTGAAGTAACTAACTTACGAAGCCTTTCGGTTTTATTAAAACAGTGGTAACAAATGTAGGGCAGTGTCCAGCTCTCCCAGACCAGATCTTTTTGATTTCAGTTGCAGCATTCAGAAGCTGCTCGGTGTCCCAGGCGGGTTGGAAGCTTCAATACATGATACCGAGCTGCTCCTCTCTCTGAAAACTCTCTTGAAGATGCTTCTTCCTGGATTGGAGAACTGCAGCTAAGATTCTGTGTTTGAATGTACCTTTGTGTCAAGGAATATGTTTATGGGATGTCCCTGTGTTAGCACAGTTAATTAGTAGAAGGCACTGAATCTATTGTTTGCGTAAGTGTTCCACTTGAGAAGCTATCTCAAATTGTTCATCTGTTTGATTGTGTTTTAACTGGAGTGTTTGAATGGATTACATATTACTTAACGTTGAGTAGGTTGACCAGTTGCAACATTTGTGGAACGCACAGTTCACATCTACAGTTAAAATAAGGAAAAGTTAGGGTCTCGGCTGCCTTTTAAAAATATTTTGAGGGGTCTGGTCTGTCCATAAGGCTTGTAGCTGAGGGGCTTCTGACTGACTCCTGTTATTGAAAAGTTAGTGAAGGTGCTGGGGATGGTTTGCTGGAGGTTGCGCTGTGAGCTGCCTCAGACATTCTGGGAGACCTGAGGATTTGGTGACCCAACTCGGGATGGAGCATGGGGACTGTAGTTAAAGCATATGGGTCTGTAACATGCACAACAAATAGAACAGAGGCTGCAGAGAGGGGAAGCTCTGAAACCATGGAGTGAGTGCCTGTGGGGAAAGGGATCTGCGGTATCTGTTTGTGTTTTCGCCTGGACAAACACACACTCTCACTGTCCCCGTTACATAAACTCATGCATACTCTCCCTATCCGCTCCACACACACACACATACACACACACACACATACACACACACACACACACTCACACTCCCCCTGTCTCACATGCGCACATGCATACGCTGCTCTGTCACACGCATGCACACCCATACCCACTATATATTCATCCCGCACTCACACACACACTCCCCCTCAGTCTCTCTCACTTGCACACATTCTCTCTCTCCCCCTCACACAGGCACACCCCCTCACACACACGTACACGACACACACGTATGCACGTACAAATCTGCGGCGTGAATTTGCATTTGTATTTGCAGATACGCTTTATTTTGTTCCCAAAACATACAATTTGGAGACAGTCAGTCAATGTGGCATTTTATAAACACCTGAACTCAGAACAAACCCAGTCTGACTCCAGATGAAGATACAGATAAACTCCAAACAAGACCTCACCACTGAAATACATTGTTTGATCGGAGGTGCCACCTCCTTTACAGCGATAATGTCTGTGATTTGCATATCAATCAATCAAAACCTACACCTCGATTCTAAGTGATTAAGGAGTTAAGAGCCATCGGAGGTGTGTACCATTCATGTGCATGAGTTGTACAATCCTTTGATCTTTTCCTTATAACTTCTGGGTCGAAAGACTTCATCTCTCTCTAACACTTAACGAAGAAGCAGCGCTATGGAAGCTTGTGTTTTCAAATAAACCCGTTGGACTCTCACCGACTGTCGTCTGAATTTTGACATTGTCCGACCCAGTCCAAAACCAACGGCTCCATATCGTACTTATTTATTGCTTATCCCATTATCTCTCTTAGTAAATAAATCTTTCCTTTCCCCATGTGGTCTTGTCCTGGATATTAATCTATTGTGAGGCACATTACGCACTGCTGTCTAGAAATCGAGATATAATACATCTAGATGAGCCCCATTACCCATCTATTAAACGAGGAATCAAGCGGCCTAAAAGTTGTCATGACATAGCTTTCACGAGCAGAATTAAGGAGAATCCCAAAGCATTTTATTCTTATATACGAAGCAAGCGGATAACGAGAGAAAGGATTGGTCCACTAAAAGATAATGAAGGAAGGCTGTGTGTCGAACCTGAAAGAATTGGTGAGATTCTGAATGATTACGTTGCATCAGTGCTCACTGAGGAGAGGAACATGACAAAGGTTGAGATTAGAGATAGAAATTTGATTAGTCTGCATCATGTTGACAAAAGTAAGGAAGATGTGTTTGGTAGGCTAGAGGTTATTAAGGTGGAAAAATCCCCAGGACCGGATGGGATCTATCCCAGGTTGCTGAGGGAGGTGAGAGAGGAAATAGCTGAGGCCCTGTCAGATATCTTTGTGGCATCCTTAAATACATGTGAGGTGCCGGAGGACTGGAGGGTTGCTCATGTTGTCCCCCTGTACTAGAAGGGTACTCGGGGTATTCCGAGTAACTACAGACCATTGAACTTGATATCACTGGTGGGAAAGTTGCTGGAGAAGGTATTGAGGAATAGGATCCATTCATATTTAGAAAAGAATGGGCTTATCAATGATAGGCAACATGATTTTGTGCAGGAGTGATCGTGCCTTGCCAACTTAATAACGTTCTTCGAGGAAGTGACCAAGTTGATAGAGGAAGGAAGGGTTGTTGATGTCATACACATGGACTTTAGTAAGGCGTTTGATAAGGTTCCCGTGGTAGACTAATGGAAAAATTGTAGTCACATGGTGTGCAGGGTGTTCTAGCCAGGTGGATAAAGAACTGGTTGAGAAACAGGAGACAGAGTAGTAGTTGAAGTGAGTTTCTCAAAATGGAGAAACGTGACCAGTGGTGTACCACAGGAATCAGTATTGGGGCCACTATTGTTTGTAATATATATAAATGATCTGTAAGAGGGCACTGTTGGCATGATCAGCAAGTTTGCAGATGACACGAAGATTGGTGGAGTAGCAGAAAGCATAAGGAACTGTCAGAGAATATAGTGGGATATACATAGACTGGAGGGTTGGGCAGAAAATTGGCAGATGGCGTTCAATCCAGACAAATGTGAGGTTATGCATGTCGGCAAGACTAATTCGAGAGCGAATTATACAATGAACAGAAGAGCCTTGAGAAAAGTTGATGGGCAGAGAGATCTGGGAGTGCAGGTCATTGTACCCTGAAGGTTGCTGCACAGGTGGATAGAGTGCTCAAGAAGGCATATAGTACACTGGCCTTCATTGGACGGGGTATTGAGTATAAGAGCTGACAAGTCATGTTTACATTGTACAAGACATTGGCTCGGCCTCATTTAGAATACTGTGTACAGTTCTGGTCGACACAATACCAAAAGGATGTGGAAGCTTTGGAGAGGGTGTAGATAAGGTTTTCGAAGATGTTCCCTGGTATGCAAGGTGCTAGCTGTGAAGAAAAGTTGAGTAGGTTAGGTTTATTTTCATTAGAAAAAAGGAGATTGAGGGGGACCTGATTGAGGTTTACAAAATCATGAAGGGTATGGACTGGGTGGATAGAGACAAGCTCTTTTTCCCAGAGCGAAGGATTCAATAACGGCAGGTCAAGCTTTCATGGTGAGAGGTGGAAAGTTTAAGGGGGATACACGCAGCTAGTATCTCATACAGCGGGTTGTGGGCGTTGCCAGCAGAGGTGGTAGTGACAGGCACGGTAGATTCATTTCAGATGCGTCTGGACAGATCCCTGAGCAGGTGAGGAGCAGAGGGATACAGAAGCTTAGGAATTGACCGATAGGTTTAGACTGTACATTTGGATCGGCTCAGGCTTGGAGGGCCGAAGGGCCTGTTCCTGGGTTGTAAATTTTCTTTGTTCTTTGTTTGTCACAATTTTAAGAAAGCCAGTCAAATCATTCAAGCATGATTTATTCTTGATAAAACTATGTTGACTGTGGTGGATTCTGGCTTGACTTTGAAAATGTCTTGTTATTAATTCCTTCATAATGGACTCTAAAATGTTGTCTTCAATACCAATAGATTTCTCACAACTTTTCATTCCCTAATGAATAAGGTTATTATAATTTCTTTGCTTTCTATAACCTCTACATTCCCTTTCACAATTCCTGTGTAACAGGCACAAGGCTGTAAAAGATCAGTGCTAATTGCTGTGTAAGAGACATGAGTAGCTGATTGGGCACATGCTGTTCCTGCTTTATACACTCGCTGGGCTGAATGTCCTCTTGGAGTTCCTACATTATAGTCTCGATGGCGTGCATGTCCTGATCCTGTTCCTGACCAAGCCGTTCAAGATCTCAATGCCCTCCTCTTGTCACTCAATGACAGGTCTGGGTCTTATGGAATCTCCCTGCTCAAATGTCACTTTTCAAGCGCTGAAATATGCAGGCAAGTTGTGTTGCCCACACTGGGTAGCTCATTGGTTGGCAATGCTGCCTCACAGTACCAGAGATTCGTGTTCAATTACAGTCTCCAATTTCCTCCCACAGTCCCAAGAAATAATGGGTTAGGTGGATTGGCCACGCTAAATTACCCATAATGTCCAGGGATGTGCTGGCTGGGCGCATCAGTCATGGAAATTCCAGATTATAAAGATTGGGTGGGGTGAGATAAGTTAGGGGGAGGGGGAATGAGGAAGTTTGACTTGATCCCAGCGATCATTGAACTGGATTCCTCCAGTCATCATACTGGATCCCGGTGCTAGATCCACTTGATCACTGCACCCGTCCAACTAGATCCCTTCCCTCGCTGGACTTGATCCCAGTGATCATTGAACTCGATACCTCCAGTCATCCTACTGAATCCCTGCGCTAAATCCACTCGATCACTGCACTGGTCCTATTGGATCCCTTCACTCGCTCTACTTGATCTCAGTGATAATTGAGCTCGATCTCTCCAGTCATTGTATCAGATCCCTGCAATAAATCCACTTGATCACTGCAACGGTCCAACTGGATCCTTCCTTCGCTGGACTTGATCCCAGCGATCATTGGTATGCATATGCTTAATTTAAAAATATCGTTTGATATTTTTATAATATCTGTGCTAAAATAATACACTTTATTCTTAAAATGTATTCCATAGTTTTTGTCTCCCTGAGAAGAGAAAATATGCATCCAGCTGACTTTTCTCAAAATTGTATATGCTTCAAAAGAATTTCTAATCTAAGTCCAAAACTGCGAATGTTTCAGAACAAAAGGCTTTCATTCCAGGAAGGTGTTAACAAAACATTGTTGATAAGCTTCTATAACATTCTTTTAGGTTAAGGGATCAAAACTGCACATAATGTGCCAGATGTGGTCTCAGCAATGCCCTCTAGAGATGTAGACTCCTAAAATGTGAAGCTGGAAAACCACAACAGATCAGCCACACCCAACGAACAGGAGACTCGATGTTTCGGGCATATTCCCGTGATGCCAATTTTCCTGCTCCTCGGATGCTGCCTGATTGTCTGTGCTTTTCAAGCCTCACACTGTTCGACTCTGATCTCCAGCATCTGCACTCCTCACTTTTACCGGTACAGATGCACTAAAACATTCCTGATTAAACCTGGTACACACACGACCTCCATTTGATGACATACTGGATAACCAGCTTGATGTTTAAACTAATTAGGCTCTAATATATCCAGTCCCTTCCTCCAGATCGTTGATACAGATATTGATCGTTGATGATCCCATAGTGATCTCTGAGGCACTCCCCCAGTTACAGCTTTGTAATGTGAAAATAAGCATTTATCTCTACTCTCTATTTCGTATTAGCAACAGCTTCCTGTGTAGCCGCTACGCTGTTTAAATGGCCTCATGTGCAGTAAAATGCATTCAATGAGCTAAAATGATTAGTTCTATTTTCCTCTGTAACTCGTTAAATAGGCAGAATGGTCTCCTCCAGTCTCATGGTAACGATAATGACTGGCTGAATGTGAAGGCCCCCTATCTTTGTCACAGCATCGAGGGGTGGATGGTGGGCACAATACCTGGGGTAGTGGTAGCAGTATATCCCTGTAACAGCATCGAGGGTGGATTGAGGGAACAAAAAATTGGGTAGGGCCAGCAGTATATTTCTGTAACCGCATCGAAGGGTGGCTTGAGGGAACGACACATGGGGTAGGGACAGCAGTATGTCCTTGTAACAGCATTGGCCGTGAATTACGAGAGCAACACATGGCGTCGGGACAGCAGCATGTCTCTGTAACAGCCTCGAGGGTGGATTGAGGGAGCAACACATGGGGTAGGGGCAGCAGTTGGCCATTCAGCGCCACTAGTCAGAATGCTCATCAATGATCCGATTGTGTTTGACCACCCATCTCCTGTCTGTTCTCAATAAATATTGACTGTCCTGTCCAGCAAAGACTGTCCTGTCGAGCTCAGCCTTGAATATCTTCAAAAACCGCGTCTTCACTGCTCCCTGAGG
This sequence comes from Chiloscyllium plagiosum, assembly GCF_004010195.1. Lineage (NCBI taxonomy): Eukaryota > Metazoa > Chordata > Chondrichthyes > Orectolobiformes > Hemiscylliidae > Chiloscyllium > Chiloscyllium plagiosum. Next base: position 53,394,622 of record NC_057717.1, read on the forward strand.
ATGAGGACCCTACAGTTAGTACAACACGAAAGTGAAAGTGGCGACCTTCTTTCAGTGTGGGATCTGTTATTTTAATCTGAGTTAACCTAACATTAAAGCGCCACGTCTTTTGAAACACAAGGACAGAATAATTAGGCATACACATAAACCATTCAGCCCTCTAAACCTGTCCAATAGTACCACTGATTCTTTTCAATCAAATATGCATTAAACTCATTATCTGGTCCTGTTCCAGGAAGGGAATAACTGATAGCATGACACCGCACGAGCATTATGTGCTGACATCGGTTCATCTGCATATTAGACTGAGCGTTTTACTTGTGCTCGTGTCTATTTGTGTGCGACTGTCTATGTCTCCGTATGCCACTACACGTGTGCGGTTCTATCTCCATGTAAGTACTGTGAGTGTCAGTATATTAGCATGTTTACATATGTCTCTGAATATTTCTGTGTCTGCATCTCTCTGCAATGAGATATTTGTTGTTTTGGGAGGGAGAAAATTGTGAGAACAGACAGAATGGTTAAAGTGCAAATTGCCCTTCACTGAACATTGTTTTTTTACTCAGTTGGAGGGATATGGATGTCACGGAATCTCCAGGCGATACGTCCCAGTCCTCTCCAGCTCATACCAGGGTCCTCCCCACATGGCGGAGGGTGGGGGGGAATGTAGGAGGAATCAGATATCGGGCGCTCCACCATCTGGCCTGGCCCTTTCTCTCCTAATACAGTCCGTTTCTCCTGGAATGGGAGAAAGGGGGGGAGGGAGAGATGGTGGGAGTGAGTGGCCCTGCTGTTAGTGCCTGTGTAGGTAGAGGAGAAGAGGGAATGGTGAGGTGTCCGGAGGGAGTCAGTCCACAGTGTTGTATCCATGCAGGGTTATTAGTGTTGGGAGTATAGTGAAGGGAGACAGAGCACGCAGGGTCGGGGTGGGGGGGGGGGGGGGGATGGGGGGGGGGGGGGGGGGGGGGGGGGGGGGGGGGGGGGGGGGGGGGGGGGGGGGGGGGGGTGCGGAAGGTGCTGAATTCAATAGTGAGAATGGTAGTGTGTGAGCCTTACTTGGAGATAGAGTGTGAGCCTTATTAGGGAGTAGGTGCTATAACAGGTAGTGAGTGTGAGGGCGCAGAGAGAGTACGGTGACAGTTAACCTGACAGAGTGGGGAGGATGTCGATGCTTGTCCTGTGATGCTGGTCATTTCTTCAGATCATGTCAGAGTCGAGGTCAGGCAGCATCCAGGGAACAGGAGATTCGACGTTTCGGGCACAGGCCCTTCTTCAGGAGTGGGGAGGATGTCGATGCTTGTCCTGTGATGCTGGTCATTTCTTCAGATCATGTCAGAGTCGAGGTGACCCTCCCCGAATGTCTTTTCCAAGTCGATCGCTAATAACGCCACAGATCCTATCCCTCAGATTCCACAGAATCCGTTTGGGTCGATCTTACAAATAGGAAGGAGAAGCAAGCATTGGGGTATGATGTATCTAAACTAATGGTCTCGTGCAAATTCTGTGCATTTTATGCTCTGGAAATTAGAGATTCAAATATTGTGGGTGCTGCATGATCTCAAATTGCATCTAAATTGCGTTAACTAAGTGACTGCTAATGTTGTGAAAAATAAATTCCATAAGCGTAAAGCAGGTTGGTTGAAGAGTATGTTGTGACTCAAACAAGAGAGCAGGTTATTTTGGATTTGGTATTGTGTGGTCAGAAGGACTCATTATTAACATTGTTCTGAGAACTAGAGATGTTAATATGTTATATTTTACACGGCACCAGCATACAATATAGAATGTTTGAATATGAAGTGGTAGACACGCAATGGCTGTTAGAGTCATAGAATCATGGAGGCCTGCAGCATGAATACAGGCCATTTGGACCAAAGTGGTCCGTGCCGACCAAAATGTCCATCCTGCTAATTCCATTTCCCTGCCCTTGCCCTTATTCTTCTAAACCTTCCCTATCCGCGTATTTGTCTAAAAACCTTTTGAATGTTGTTAATGTACGTGCCTCAATCAAACCACTGTCTGCTCATTCCATATGTGCACCAACCTCTGCATAAATAAAGTTACCGTTCAGGATCATTTTTATTCTTTCACCTCTAACCTGATGTCCTCTCGTCCTTGATTCACAAAATTGGGAAAAACAATGAGTGCATTCACCTTATCCACGCATCTCATGTTCTTATACAATTCTATACGATTTCCCCTCAGGAATAAACTGTCTTCAAGAAACGAGCAAGACTGAAAGCAGGACCCACTTAGCCTCACCATTATTGCTGGGAATCTGTGAGCGTCTGTTATTAAGGAAGGGACTGCAGAGCATTTAGAAAAGCTTCACAGAGTCAGCATGGTCTTGTTAAAGGCGAACTACATTTTGCCTGTAAAATCATGCAAAGTTTTTCTGGAAATCCATGAGAATGCAACTAGTGGCCTTGATAAAGGGGGACTGGTAGACATGAGGCTTTCCAGAGAGTTTCCACAAGATATCACTAAATAAATGTTCTTACGCAAGACAGAAGCTCATAGTATGATGGATAATGCATGAGCATGGGATGACACTTGGTAAACACTTAGAAATCGGAGAGTCAGGATTCATCGATCTTTATGAATAAAATGTATCTACTGGAGTACCACAAATATCAGTCCGATGGCAAGAGCTGCTTACAAGATCTGCACTCAGCTCCTGACGGCGGGAGCTGAGTGCGATATACATTCGAGTTTGAAGATGACATTGACAACCATAAGGCAGCTGTTATTAAACGGAGAGAACTCCCAAAAAAGGAGCAGTACAACGGAGTGGCGTGTTTCTGTGTCTGAAACATAACGTCAGCATATTGATGCAGAAATGTTGGTTCATTAGACTGGTTCCTGGGATGAAAGGATTGAATTATTGAATACATCAAAAATGCTGAGGCAATTATTCATTGTAGTTTAAATGAATGAGGGTGTCATTACTAAAACGGACAAGAAACAGAGGGGGCTTGACAAAGTCGGCATTGAGAATGTGATTCCACACCAAGGCAGAGTCTCGAACTCAGAGATGTAGATACAGAGTAAGAAATATCGATTTCAAACTGAGATGTAAAGAAATGTCTTCTTTCAGAAGGTAGTAAATGACTGGAATTTCCTAACCCCGAGAGTTGGGGATGTTTGGTCACTGATTGTATTTACAGACGGGTGGATTGGTTTGTGACAGCGAGTTGAGGGATGCAAGGGGTTAGCAGGAAAGTGGAGTTGAGCCGTGGAGTAGATCAGCTATGTTCGTATTGAATGACAGCGCAGGTTCCTATTTCTTACGTTCTTATTTATGTTTTTGGAAAATAATTGATTATTTTCCTGGAAGTCACAATGTAAAATGTTGCATTCAGAGACAGCACAGGATTTGTCTGAGTTGACCTTGTGTGGGACTTGGGGGCTGTATTCAATGCGAATCTGGGCCTTTAACATGACCTACGTCAGGAGCAGAAGTTACAGAGAGGAGAAGCCTGAAAAGGGGGAGTGGGGGAGGGGGGGTCACTGTCTGACACAGCCTGGATTTTCTAATACATTTCCCAAACTACACCAAACCATCAGAGTGGCCTCAATCTGCTCCTGCACAGCAGGACCGAAGGGCTGAATGGAACATCAGAACACAGGGCTGATGGATACGACTGGGCAATTTGGCACTTTGACAATATTCCACCAGTCAATAAGGTCATGGCTCACCTCATTGTGTTCCCAGCTGCACTTTTCTCTGATTTCACAATGATCCCTGATTCATCTGTCTCTGGAAAGTCAGACAAAGTCAGCCTCGATATAATATGAAGATTCATCCCTCCCAATCTTCTGGGTGAGAGAATTCCTAATTGAATGAATTCCCACTTTGTGAATTTCTCCTTACTGCGGTTCTGACTGAGGTTGAAGGGTGTCACTGTGTTCGTTTCTAATCCCACTCCTCCACTGCTCACAAAAAAATTTAAATGTAAACAGGTTGGCGATATGGCCGATGATAAAGGTCTAAGACTGGGTCAGGTTCAGCTATCAGAACAAGCCAGTTGTATTTCTTCATTCAGCTACAAGTAATTAACAGAACTAACTGAGGTGTATGATGGATATGTGGCTGGCATTGCGGGCGCACATCACCCATGGAGCTGGGTTCAATTCCAACCTCAGGTCAGTTTGAACATTCTTCACATATCTCTGTGGATTCCCTCCCAATGGTCCAGTTTCCTCCCAGAGTACAAAGATGTGCAGCTTAGAGTGGATTGGCCATGCTCGATTGCTCATTGTTGAGAGAATGTCCCCTTCATGGCAACCTCGGTCAGTGTGGGGGAATTGAACCTGCGCTGCTGGCCTCCCTCTGCATCACAAACCAGCTGTCCGGCCAATTGAGTGGGAGACAGTGTAACTGTTACAGACAGAAACAGGCACAGGCAAAGGGCAAGAGAAACTTTCATAACAAAGAAAATGGTACAATTCAGATAACGGTCCAGATAACAACTGAGGATAAAAATTTCTCTGTTCAAAATTGGATTTCATAACGGGACAAGTGTTTCGAAGCAGTGTTTGGCTGAATACAACAAAGTGAGACAACGTGCAATAGCCAGAATTACTAATTGTGATTGGATATAAAATAAGTGCATTTTTATGCAGGAGCCCAGGGGTTGAATGACGGCAAGTCCCTGCACCTGAAAATGGGAATTCTTTGGAACACTATCTGGAATTTTCCATATTCAAAGTGTGTGTGTGTCTGTGTGTGTGTGAGAGAGAGAGAGAGAGAGAGAGAGAGAGAGAGAGAGAGAGAGAGACCGTAGATACTGCACTGAGCTGGGTGGTGAGCTCAGACCATGCTCAGGCCTCCACTGGGAAAAGAATGGACCCCCCTGTTCCAACCCATCCACTAGGACCTCTCTAACCCTGTTGAAAAACCGTGGTGTTAGTTCCCCTTACCTGCCATACTCGGGGTAAACTGTGCAGGGTGGCTCCAAACTGAGGAATTACAACAGTGTGCCCATTGGCCTTTGAAATATGTCATCAGTGTCAGTGATCAGAGAATAGCCAGGGACATCAGTGCGATGGTGAGTCCCTCCAGCCATGTTGGGTTGGAGAATTGGGGGTGGCATTGAATGCGAGGAACACTATGAGATTGAGTGGGTAGTTAATGAGGTGAGTTCGATAAGATAGCACCATGAAACTAGTTCAGTCTCGTACAGACAATCCCTCTATCACACTCAATAAAAATGTCACTGAGACAAACTATTGTTAGATTTTTACCTCGTTGATTTTTACCTTATTGTTAGATTCAGCCCAATGAGTCGAAGACTCTGCTGAACCCACACTCAGTTACAAAGTTGCAGAACAAATGTTCATCTAACGCTCTCCCTCATCTTTATTGACGCCAATATCCCCTTCAACTATCATTCCTAGGAATACTGGATCATGTTGCAGGATGCTGTCGAAATGTCTTCATTTCAGCATTCTGAAACCTGTGATCTTACATGAAATTGTCGCTCAATCTCCCTTTCGCTTTTTTCCCAAAAGTCCTTTTGATTGTTGCTAGTTAAACTGATTTCCCCGCCATCTCTCTCTGGCTGAAATTAGGGAATACGGACTAGGCAATTTCACTCAGAAACCGTTAAGATTTATTTTTATTATTTCACTGATAGTCTTTGCTAAATAAGCTTAATATTATTACCCAGTCTGAACTCAGTGTGACTTCTGACCCACAACAACATTGTTGGCTCCATTTTGTCTTGACCAATGGCCGTGTAGATACAGACAATTAGTGATGGGCAACAAATGCTGCCCTTGCCCGTGATGCTGGCATTCAGATAAACTACAGCATGAAAGGTGAACTAAACCAAGGAACGGTGAGTGCTAGAGATCAAAAATAAAATTCTCCAGCGTCTGAAAGTGTTGGAGAATCTCGCAGGTATGGCAGCCTCTGTCAGGAGAAATGCAGATAACGGTTTGTGTCCAGTGACCCTGCTTCACAACTGAAAGCAAACTGGGAAATAATATTATTTATCCTGGTATCATGGATGGTTGAGTTGGGGAGAGAGGTGGGGGCCAGGTTTAAATTGAATGGATGGAGAAATGGCCAGAAAAATAGAGAAAATGAAATGAAAAGTGAGCAAAGGGATTGCTGATGATGAACTGAAAGGAAAACAGGATGGCAAGTTATCCTCACATTTCCCCATTTTCCCATATTCCTGAATTTCGCGTCCATTTAGATTTGTCCCCGTTTAAAGTGAGTTAGGTTCCCTGTACCTCTCTTCTCTGAGTGTAATGATCATATCCATTATCAATATTGGTGTTGCCCTTATAGTTGCTGAGATATAGAGAAAGGTAATGTTACATTGTCAACTGCTTCTTTGGAGAGAGGAACAGTTACTGTGGGAGTGTGCAGAGATGCAACGGCTTTCTCAGCCAGGAAGAGAAACTCAGGAGTGGAAATATATTTCAACACTGAACGCGTTCACGTTCCGTGTTGGGAATTGACTTGTTTCTGTCATTGGAAAAGCAGTGGAGTTTCTGTGGATGATTATCTCGGGTTTGTATTGTCAGCTGCGGGGTCTGGTGACCCCACTCTATACACTGCATTTACACAATGTCTGGGTCCATGGTAAACAAATGGAGATGAGGCTATAAATAGGGAGGTGCATGACAGTGCACTATCTCTCCTGGGATTTCCCGGGACATTTGTCTAAGCTGGAACAGGTGTCATGTATGAAACCAGTTTGTTTCAAAATTGAAATTCAAAATAAATTCAAAATTTATCCTCCATCATAACGTCTTCACCTTTGACAACCAATTCTTCATCCAGACACATGGAACAGCCATGGGGACCAAATTTGCACCCCAATATGCCAACATTTTTATGCACAGGTTCGAACAAGATTTCTTCTCTGTGCAGGATCTCCAACCAACATTGTACGCCAGGTACATTGATGACACTTTCTTCCTCTGGACCCATGGCGAGGAGCAAATGATAAAACTACACAGTGACATCAACAAGTTCCATCCCACCATCAAACTCACCATGGTCTACTCTCGACTGTCTGCCTCATTCTTGGACACATCAAGGACGGACCTCAGCACCACACTCTACCGCAAACCCACAGACAACCTCACACTGCTACACTTCTCCAGCTTCCATCCAAAACATATTAAAACAGTCATTCCCTAAGGACAAGCCCTACGCATACACCGGATCTGCTCAGATGAGGAGGAACGTGACGGACACCTGGAAGTACTCAAGGATGCCCTCACAAGAACGGGGTACGATGCTCAACTCATCGACCGCCAGTTCTGACGTGCCACAGTAAGGAACCGTAATGACCTCCTCAGGAGACGGACACGGGCTGCAACTGACAGGGTACTCTTCGTGATTCGGTACTTCCCAGAGGCTGAAAGATTATGCCATGTGCTTCGTGACCTGTAGCACATTATCAATGAGGATGAGCACCTCACCAAGATCTTCCCCACACCTCCACTACTTGCCTTTAAACAACCGCCAAACCTCAAACAGATCATTGTTCGTTGCAAACTGCCCGGCTTTCAGGACAACTCCATACAACCCCTGTCACAGTGGACGTTGCAAGACGTGTCAGATTGTGGACATAGATACCACCATTACGCGTGGGAACACCTCCCACCTTGTACATGGCAGGTACTCTGTGACTCAGCCAACATTGTCTATCTTATACGTTGCAGGCAAGGATGCCCGGAGGCATGGTATATTGGGGAAACCGAGCAAAGGCTACGACAACGGATGAATGGGCATCACACAACAATCAACAGACAGGAGGGTTCCCTCCCAGGTGGGGAACATTTCAGTTGTCCAGGACATTCAGCCTCGAACCTTCGCGTGACCATCCTCCAAGGTGGACTACTAGACAGGCAGCAGAGGAAATTGGCCGAGCAGAGGCTGATAGCTAAGTTCGATAACCATAGGGAGGGCCTCAACCGGGACCTTGGGTTCATGTCACGTTACAGGTGATCACCATTGCACGACACACACACACACAGATATTCCTACACACACACACACCCTCACATGCACACGGACACACGTACACACAGACGCGCACACAGACACCCACACACACCCTTATAGACACACACACTCCCAAACCCGCACCCCCTCACAGACTTAAGACACTCTGCACTCATTACACACACACTTTCTCACACTCACAATCCCCACCCCAGACAGTCACACACACAGACAAAGACCCACATGCAAACATATACTACATGTAGTTTGCTCAAAAACTACATACATTCATGTAGAACTCTGAGCTCAGAAACTGCATGAATTTATGTAAAACTCTGTTATCTCACTTTTTAGATTGGAATCAATCTAAACATCAAATCATAGACAGAGAACACAGGGGGCTAACATCTTCAACATATTCTCTCGCTATCACCATTGTTAACAGCTAATCCGAGAATGCAACTTCAAAAAAAGGGTTTTGTGATTTACACATGAAAGAAGTGAAACCATCACTGTATTCTAACAGATGAAATGCTTAACAGACAATCAATTCTTCAATGTATAATTTCAGTTACATCACACTGCAAATTTTTGCTCTAAATTCTGTGTTACGATCGAGCCCTCCACAATCACCTGATGAAGGAGCGTCGCTCCGAAAGCTAGTGTGCTTCCAATTAAACCTGTTGGACTATAAGCTGGTGTTGTGTGATTTATAACTTTGTGTTTTATAAAGTGTGTAAAGGTGTTTGTGAGTTTATATTAAAAGAAAGCGCTGAAGCACATTGAGTGTTAAAGATACAAAATTGCCTTATTCGATCAATTAAAGGAATGCCCAGGCAAATTCACATTTCCTATGTATTGGAATGCAAATATATCCACTGTAAATATATTGGATGAAGACTGTTCTATTCCAGGAGAGATCTGCCCGGTAACAGCATGTAGACTGTGGTTTTTAAGGGTGGTGGTGGTGGGAGGTTCAGCCAGTTATAGTATTGCAAACGGACAACGCAGCAGAATCATCGAGCCTGCGATAAGAAAACATGTGTCATTCTCCCTCACGACTAACGTCACGAGAGCAATGGGTGATGGGAGATGTGATCAATAGCCAACGGTGCCAACATTCAATCCAGTCCAGCAGTTTATGTGAACTGAAGGAACCATACTCCAAGGTGGACTATGGAGCTGTTTATTCGGTGACTGTGATTGATGCTAGTCTCCATGGATCCGAGTTGTGTCACTGGATGTTTTCCGTCTCCTATTAGTAAGGGGCCTCTTGCAATGGTTTATGCCATTGTAGCTGCAGATGCATCAACTCCAACGCTCAAAGGGATCAGCAGCTGCAGAGACAGAAAAAGGAGATTTAAACATCTGAGAATAGTCTGGAATGATCCATTAATGGATCAGAATCTGCGACCATTAGACTGGAATGCTGCAACAATGGACAGGAGTTTATCCGATAGTCTTTCCTTTATTTCCTGGTCTTGGTCAACATTACCAGATCGGATATATGGTGCACTGATGATTATACAGGCGGGTTATTGTCCTATCCTCGCTCTTGTTGGTGTTCCTGTTAAGTTTCTTCATCTCTATCCATTTATTAATCTCTTCAACCATGGAGAACTTCTTTGCTATTTCTGTTACCTATATTTGACAAAGACGGAAACTATTGTCTTCAGTTTCAAATGCAAATTCCATTGATTACCCACAAATTTCAGAACAGCCCATACCCCCACCCTGACAAACATCTGAGAACGAGACTGTCCACGATACCGAATTTAAATAAATGAAATTCATTTATGTCTCGGTATTCTATACATCACAAAACCTTACCACGACCAGCTCGATTATATGCCCAGTCACCATCTTGGCTTCCACGCTGACGCTTAATAAATCATTATCTGTACTTTGGTCAAATTCAGACGTTGTGGTTCCACCTCTCCTCTAAGCACTCTTTCAGTTGCAAATATTTCGATCACAACTTTGTTTTTTTCTCTAAAATAACTTAATGACAGGAACTCTCTCTCCGAGCAGTAACGTCGGAAGAAATGTGATTCAGATGCACAGGTTATTACACAGAAAGACACTGTTCCACATCCTACCACAGACGATGTCAGAAAGTAACAACAAAAGACAGGAATTGGAAATAAAAGCAAGGTTTACTAATAACAACCATAATATCTCCAGCATTTTGTCTATACGCTTATCTATTTCACTGATGTCCTTTGATAAATAGATCTTGTGTTATTATCTGGTCTGGCTTAAGATTGATGTGAGAGCCACAGCAATGTGCTTGGTTCTGTACTGTCTGAAAGAATAACCTCACAGTAAATGACAATTGGTTAGGTCAACAAATGCTGTCCCTGCCAGCGATGCAGACATTCCAAGTAATAACAAAATTAAAGGTTATATAAAGCAAAGAATGATGCAACAGACCAGAAACAATAAAGAAGGAGAAAGTGCCAGACAAACTGAGCAGATTTGGTAGCCCCCTCGGGTCGAGAGAAAATTAGAATTGGCAATTCGATTCTAATGACCGTACATCACAACTGAACACATTTGGGAAATATCGTTATTGATGTTGGTGACACCGACATCTGTTATGAAGCGGAGAAGGACTGAGTTGAATAGATGGAGAAAGAGAGAGATAGAGAGAAAGAAGCAAACAAAGGGATTGTTGATGGTCACCTGGGATGGAAATAAAAAATGAAATTAAACCTTACTTATGTTTCTCCTGTTCCCATATTACTGATAATCATGACCGTGTAAGGTTTTTGTCAAAGTCGCTGTTTAAAGTTATTATGTCTGTTTTTCTCTCTTCCTTGAGTGTGATCATCTTCTTTTATTCATTAATGGGATACTGGCCCAGTATTTAATTCCCTTTCCTCATTGTCCTGGAGAAGGTTTTCGTCAGCTTCCTTCCTGACCCACTGCAATCCGTGGGCTCTGAGTAATCAGGGCTGAGGTCCATGCGGTTTCATTTATTTGAGGCTTTGAAACTCTGATATAACTGAGTGGCTGGCTTGGCTATTTCAAACTGCAACTGAGAGTTAACTACATTGCTGTGGAGTAACATGTAAGCCCGACCAGCTGTAGATGGTAGATTTCCTTTCCTGAAGGGCATGAGGGTGCCAGGTAGGACAATCGAAAATGGTTTCATTGTTTCGTTTAATTCTTAATTCCTTATATTTTATTGAATTTAATTTCTAACATTTGCTGTTGTTGGATTCGGATCCGGTGTCTGGGTCATTACCTGATTCCTTGGATTCATATTCAGAGATAATATAGTTAGATCATCGCCTCCTCAGTATCTCCAATCAACTCCAATGACAGCAGTGATGTTGTTGTTGGTGTGACTTTGCTTCATACGGGAAATAAATGATTGGCAAAAAATGCCATCCTTCTCATTTTGTATTTATGAGAAGGCGAAATGATGGGAAGTGCTCTTGGTGAAAAGGAGCTGGATGTCCTTGGTCATGAGGCAAGAACAGAATTCCTACAGAGCAGTCGGGTACTGGATAGGTGGGACTAGATTGGGTTCGGATATTTGATCGGCATGGACGGGTCGGACCGAAGAATCTGTTTCCATGCTGTGCATCTCTATGACTCAGCAAGTAATCAGCACAATAAATGAGTAGTATCGTTCCTTATAAAATGATTAAAGTATAAGAGTGAAGACTCCGTCCTGCAGTTGTGGAGTGTACTTGAGACAGTATTTTCTTTCATTTATAATCAATGATCTCCTTGCTACAGAGAGACGGTGTAATGTGGTTTCACAAGACTAATCCTTGCAGTGATGTTACCATGAGGAGTTTGTGAAGGAAATGAGTGTTTAATCTGTAACGCAACAAAAAGAATAAAAACGTGAATGCATTAACACTAGAGTGTTATCAATCAACACTCATTATTTCCAAAACAAAACACGGATAGCATTAGATATACCATGTTTTCCATGATATGCGTCGTCAGATTTGGACAAATATATAGATAGGAAAGGTTTCGAAGGATATGGACCAAGCGCAGGGAAATGGGGTTAGCATAGATGGACATTTTGATTAACATTAACTAGTTTGTGCTATTGGGCCTGTCTCTGTGCTTTAGAATTCTATGACTCTATGATTGTTTACAGAGCTCTATGGAGCCACCATGTCGTTTGAGAGAGAGAGAGAGATCCAGGTTCTGAATGAACTCTCACCGTCTGGATGTGCAGTTGGTGTGTGACCCTGCATTGAACGTCATGTTGTTTACAAATCTGTCATCAGCCACACTCTGATAGTATTAGCCATTCCCATAGCTTCTGACCTCCATACAGAACACTAGCCTGTCTTATCAGTCACAAACCAAACCTTCTCTTTTGCTAAAAGCTGTTCATTGGCTCAGGTAGACACAGTCCTTGATGTTTTTCAGAGGGTCAATAAAACGGGGCCAGGCTACGATCAGTCTACGAAAGGGATTTTCAAACGCCTTTTATTTATATGTAAACAGTTGAACTACAGGCCAAAATCGTCATGCTTTAGAAGTGACCTAGATAATGAATGGGAAGTTGTCAGCTCTGTTAGCTGAGCTAGCTGAGTTGAGCTGAGCTGAGCCGTTTTCAGTTAAGTCTTGAAATGGGAAGTTCAACTGGCAGCTGTGTGGAAACTCTCTCTCTTTTCTGCCCTTCAGCTTCAACCTGGAAGCATGCATTCCATCACAACGTTTTTTCAAGGAAGTTTGATTATTGGGACTATTGTGTGTATTTGGAATAGCATAATTAAGTCTAGATGGATAGGTTGAATTCTGTTCGGGTTCTTTATTCTGTTCATTGTGTTTCATTGTGTAATTTTGTAAATAACGTTCTTGAGTGATTTAAAATCTAGTAGTCACCCTAGCTAAATTACTTCGGGTAATTTTCATTGGATAATTACCAAAACAAACTGCAAAGTTATGCTCTGAGCTGCTTGCTTAAGAATGTTTTGAGTGGTCTGGCCTCATCCATAACAGACTGGGGGCTTATTACTGGATTTCTAACAGCGAGTGGGAGATGCTAGTGTCTTTAGTTCGGGTATTTGTTTGATTGGGTTGACAAAGCTTCGAATAATAATAGCTATTTCAGTCGCCAAACGTTTCCGGGGTGTGCATGCAGTGACTTTGGAAATTTTACGAAAAGTGAATAATACCAAGTTGCAAGAATTAGCAGAGAAGCTGGAATTGGAACTGATTACTTCTGTGAGGAAAGGAGAGATAATTACAGCAGTAGCTCGTCAATTAAACTTGCTGGAGAAACCATCAGAATCAGAGATGGCAAGAATTCAGTTGCAAATTAAACATCTTGACTTGGGGGGGGGGGAGTGGAAGACAGCAGCAGAACAGAGAGGTAAAAGAACGAATGGCAAAAGAGAGAGCAACGGGGAGAGAGAAACAGAGAGCTTTTGATTAACAAAAACTGGCACTTAAAAAGGAAAGTCAGTGTAAAAGGCTGGAGATGCGCTTAGTAAGGAAGAGAGTGAGGATGAGCAAGCCCCGCGTAGTCAGAAGCCTAGTGAGAATTTGTTTGAGTATGTTCAAGCGTTGCCTCAATTTGATGAGAAGAATGTGATGCCCTTTTCAACTCATTTGAAAAGTTGGCGAAACGAATGCAGTGGCCAGAGGCAATGTGGGTTTTGTTGATCCAAACGAAACTTGTAGGTAGGACGGGTGAGGTATTCACATCCCTATCAGATGAGGGATCTGGGGAGTATGAGGAGGTTAAAACAAACATTTTGTCTGCATCGGCAACATTTCAGGAATCTAATGAGGGATCCTGGTCAAACCTACACTGAGTTTGTAAGGATCAAACAGACTAATTTCGTTAGTTGGATAAGAGATTTAAAATTCAAGCAAAGCTATAATGCCCTTAGAGAGGTTAGTACTTGGAGGAATTCAAAAATTCACCGCCTGAAGTAGTGAAAACTCAGGTGGAAGGGCAGAGAGTGTAAACAGCAAGGTAAACTGCTGAAATGGTTGATGATTATGAACTGGTCCATAAACTCTGGTTTGGCTTCAAGAACTATTTCTGGTCTCTGAGGGACAGAAATTGGAGCAAAGAGATATCCTCACGTTCAAAGGGAAAGGTAGAGCACAACGGAGATCATAAGGATAATTTACCACAGTAATAAAGAAAACCTTGATGGGGACAAAGAAGTTAAAATACTATGGTGTTTTCATTGCAATAAAGTGGGCCACAAAAACCATAGTGGTGGGCTGGGAGAAAACCAGATGTAGGATAACCAGACAAGACTGGAAGTTTCATTGGATTCGGAACAAAAAGCATAAGGGAAGTTAGGCAAAAAGCATAAGGGAAGTGTACAAGATGATAAGTGGACGTGCCAAGTCTGCATAAAAATCTTACATGAAAGAGTAAAGTTTATTCACATAGGCCAGGAGTAATTGGTAAGCAGTATCCAATATTAATTCACACAGGATCTTTTCAGTCTGTTATGCTGACGGGAGAGGCTTTATGCATTTTTGAGAGACTATTGCCAGAAGATGTGCTGGTAACAGGAAATCACAGTGAGGCAAAAAGTGCTCAGTTATGTAAAGTGAGTTTAGAGAGTCCAGAGAAGAGTGGAGAATGTGTGGTAGGAGTACTGGACCCCTAACTCTCAGCTCCAGGAATAAAATTTGTCTTTGTGAATAAAATAGCTGATTCAATGGTAGGCGTGCTGCCTACTCTAGTTGAAAAGCCAGGGGAGATGCAAGCAATTGAAGACCTGGAGAATGTTTATCCAGGAATTTCCCTGATTGCGTGACCAGAAGATAACAGATGCATAGGTTTAAGCAAGATAAAGGCACAGATAAGGAAACTGACGTAGAGTTATCCGAAAGTTTCTTTTTGATCAGATAATTAGAACAGAGAAGGAGCAAGTAGGAAAACATGAACGTATTTTTAGCTCTGCTAAGCTGATTGAATTACAGCAGAAAAATGAGGAGTTACAAAAGTTATATCAAAAGATATTCAGCAATAAAGAGAATGAGCGCATTCCTGTGTGTTATTACTTAACAAATGATGTCTTAATGCGGATATGGAGATCAGCACTCATTGAGGCAGATCAGGCGTGGACAGAAATTCTTCACATAGTTTTTCCTGTTGGGCATAGAAAGGAGGTGCTGCGAGTGGCACATGAGCTACCACTTGGAGATCATTTCGGGGTGAGGACATTACAGGCTGAAATACAAAGATATTTTCACTGGCCTGGACTAAACAAAGATGTAGTAGAATATTGCCTGACGACTCAAACATGTCACACAGGCAGTAATAAAACTTGCAATTTTAATACCTATTCCAGCATTTGAGGAAACTTTCACAAGGGTTTCGATAGATTGTGTAGGTCCCCTATCTCAAACTAAAGTGGCAATATATATTATTTACAATAATGGACGTGTCGACTAGATTTCCAGAGGCAGACCCATTATGCAGCATCACAGCCAGAAGAATTGTAGAAAAAATACTTATTTTTTAACTAGGAAAGGACTACTAATAGAGATCCAAACAGATCAGACCTCACATCCGAACTATTCAAGCAGGTGATGGATAACGTGGGAATAAAGCAATTCAAATCTGCTACGTAGTATTCGGAATCACAGTGAGCATGAGCGAGATGGCATTAAACACTGAGGACTATGTTGAGGGTTTATTGTCAGGAGAATCTAGATGATTGCGATAAGGAAGTTCCTTTTGAACTATTTGTGATCAGAGACGGACGGAATGAATCGACCAAATTCAGACTACTGAAATTAATTTGTGGGCATGAAGTAAAAGGACCATTACCATTGGTTGAGGAGAAATTAATAAGTCAGAATTCAGAGACTACCCATTTGGATGATGTGTCAAATTTTAGGGAACGATTAAATAGAGCTGGAGAGTTGGCTAGACAGCATTTAAAAGTATCGGAGCATACAATTAAACAGGCAGTGAATCAGACATCACAAATTCGCAATTTTCCATTTGGTAATAAGGTATTGGTGCTACTTCCAGTAGACGTTGAGCCTTTCGAAACAGGTTTTAGTGTACCATATCAAATTGGGAAGAAATTGAATGAGGTGAACTACTTGGTATGGACTCCAGAGAGGAGGAAATGTCACAGAGTGTATCATGTGAATATGCCCAACAAATATTTTGATAGGGAAGGAAAGCAAGAGGAGAAGGTGTTAATGATTACCGCACAGAAGGAAGACCCAAGTTCAGAGGATTATGAATTGGACATTCCTATATCAAATTGAACAATGAGAACGTTGTCAAAAATTGGGATAAATTATTGAGTTACCTTCCACAAGAAAAGCATAGTGACCTGATAAAGTTATTACGATATCATGGAGAGATATGCAGAAATAAACTGGGAAGTATGAACATAATTGTGCATGATGTAGACACAGGAGCTGCTGTTCTGATTAAGCAACACCATTAAAGGCATTACCCTCGAAAGTTGGCACAGGTCAGAAGGAAATAGAGCACACGCTCCAAGATGGCATAATCAAAGTGAATTACAGTGACTGGAGCTCACGTATAGTCATGATGCCAAAGCCAGATGCTACCCAGTGGTCATGTGTGGACTATCACAAAGTCAACTTCGTTACAAAGACTGATGCATATCCAATTCCATGATTGAAGAACTGTGTCGAAAAAGTGGCAGAAGCTACTTACATTTCCAAGTTGGACTTGCTCAGAGGCTACAAGCAAGGACCTCTGTTAGACAGAGCAAATGCAATTTCGGCTTTCATAACGCCAAATGGACTGTATCCGCTCAAGGTTGTGGCATTTGGTATGTAAAACGATCCAGCCACATTTCAGAGACTGATAATGGGGTCATTGTCGGATTACCCAATTATGTGGTGTACATTGATGACCTGGTAGTTTTTAGTCACTCATGAAAGGTACATATACAGCATTTATCAGACTTGTTTGTTTGACTTCAGAAGGCAGGCTTGGTGGTAAACCTCGCTAAAAGTGAATTTGAGAAAGCCCAAGTCACGTTCCTGGGTCACGTAAAGTAGTTGGGGAATGTTCCACACTGTCGACAAAAAGAAATATGCAATACTACGGTTCCGGGGATTGACTGGGTTTTACTGAAAGTTTGTGCCAAACTTTAAGCAGTGTGGCTGCTCCACTCACCGAATTGTCAAGGGCAAGAACTCTCAGTGGACAGAGGGCTGTCAAAAGGCATTTTACAGCCTAAAAACTCTGTTAGCCACTGCCTCCTGTATTAGTTACACTAGATTACACGAAGAGATTCAAGGTGGCTATCTATGCCAGTGATGTGGATGTCGGTCCGGTGTTGCTGCAGGAGGATGATGACGGAATTGAAAGACCCATCGGGTATTTTTTTCTGGGAAGTCGAACGTTCCTCAACAGAAATGTTCAATGGTAGAGAAAAAGACTTTAAACTTGGTGTTGGCATTACACCATAACTGTGTTTATATTATCAGCAATGCAATCTTAGACAATCGTATACACTGATCACAACACATTGATATTTGTGGAAAAAAATTAAAGACAAAAATGCCAGGCTGTTTAGGTGGAGCTTGTTGTTGCAGCCATTCAGTCTGACAATTGTGCATGTGAAAGGTCGGGAAAACGTGAAAGCTAATGAGACTTGAATGAGATATGGAGGTGTTCGGTAGTGGGAATACCGCGACCTGAATTTGCATGGTTTTGTGCATGTTTGAATGTTTACAATTGGTATAGTGTATCTGTCAGTTTTGAGACTACTAGCTGGGTTTGAAGGGTTACAAATGCAGCCACCTTGTAGCATTGATGGTTCTTTTATTAAGGGGGGGGGGGTGGAGAGACATGACACAAAGCAAGCCCCTTTTTTGTCTAAAAGCTGTTCCTTGGCTCAAGGAGATATTGTCCTTGTTTTTTTTTTCAGAGGTACAATAAAACGGAGCCAAGCTCCGATCGGTCTGGTTTGGCACAGAAATTAAAAGTATTTTTAGAAGCCTTTTGTTTATATGCAATCAGATGAGACTTGAGGCCAAAGTTGTCATGCTTTATAAGTGGCCAGTATAATGAATGGAGAGTGGTGAGCTATTTTAGCTGAATGCACTGAGCTGAGCAGTTTTCAGTTGAGTCTTGAACTGGGAAGTTCAACTGGGAGCTGTGTGGAAACTCTCTCTCTCTTCTGACCTTCAACATCAACCTGGAAGTTTGTGTTCCATTTATACTGTTTTTTTATTGGGAGTTTGCTTCTTGGGACAGTTGTGTGTATTCGGAATAAAAGAATTAAGTCTAGCCGAATAGGTTGAATTCTGTCGTGATTCTTTATTCTGTTCTTTGTGTTTCATTGTGTAATTTTATGAATGAAGTTTTTGTCTGTTTTAAAATCAAGTAGTCCACCTAGCTAAATTACTCCAGGTAATTTTCATTTTACACTTCCCGAAACAAATTGCAAACATATACGCTGGGCTGACTGCTTAAAAGTGTCTTGAGTAGTGTAGTCTAGTTCATAACATCTCGGAGATGGAAGGTGCTTCCTTGGGACTTTCCAAACACTTTCCCTTCTCATGATCAGCAAAACACGTTAACCTAACACGTGTGTACCATTAGCAATGGAGTCAGGCGCAACAACATGGAGCAGTCTGTCTGTGTAGTCTATGCCTCATTGGTTTGTCGTGTTGCAGCAACAATGACGTCCTCGTATTTCAGTGTAACAGTTTAGAGGGGCTGAATGGCCTCTTCTGTTCATGTGTTGGTGTCTCGAGGAACTGACTGTCTTCCTCCTGGCCCGAGGGAAGACGTTCAAGGACTTCAGTGGGCAACCCTTGCTTTCTGCCTACCAGCACGTTGTGCTGACTAGACTCTTTCTTCCTGAGTTATAGGAGACAAACGGAAGGCTGGAAGAACGCAGCAAGCCAGGCAGCATCATGAGCTGGGAAAGTCAACATTTCAGATATAACTGTTCTTCAGAACTGGGTTGGGCGGTAGGGGGAGCTGCAGATAAAGAGGGAAGGGAGTGGTTAGGGTGGGGAGATCAGGGGGATGGTGAGTTATGGATATGTGGACACAAGTGGTGGGTGCAACCTGGTTGGGCGATGGGAGGGATGAATTCAGTTGGGAGCTGAAAGGTAGGGTCGTTAGGTGGAATGGAAGACCTCCCAGTCACTTCCTATTTCAATTCTCTGTCCCAATCCCTTGGCCATCCTTGGCCTCCTCCATTGCCACAATGAACTAAACCATAATTTGGAGGAACAAGATCGCATCTGTCACGTGTGCAGCCTACACCCTGGGGAATCAACGTTGAATTCTCCAATTTCAAATAACCTCCCTTCCAATCCGCCGACTCCCTTCCCAAGCCCTCCCCTCCCTTCAATTCCTCTGAGCAACCTTTTGTCCAGCCAGCAACTGGATTCAGCCCTCTCATCAACAACTCGCTGATACCTTTTATCTGTGTTCACTTATCCCCATATCGCCACTCTGCCTCCTCCTCCTTCACCCCCCAATTTTATCTATAGACCCCCTTACTTCCATCCACAGTCCTGACGAAGGGTTACATCCAAGGCGTTCACTTCTCAAAGTCTTGATGCTGCCTTGCTTATTCTGTTCTTCCAGTTTCCTGCGTGTGTATTTTATGTTCCAACACCTGCTTTTATTTTAAATTGTCTTCCTGTCGAATAGGCAGCAGTGAGTGAATGCATTGCGCCTCTTGTTATCCAATAGATGTGATGGGCTGAATGGCTTTCTTATATTACTGTGAAACCAGCTAGAGTTTCTGAAGGGGTTCCCCTTTCATTTAACCGTGGAAATGTTTAGTGTCCAGCAATGCTTTTGATTAATGTTACATATACATTAACAGCACAAGCTTGAATGTTGTCCAGATTTGATTCTTTAGTACCTTAGGAGGTGACTCATTGTTCTGAACATTGTATAATCTTCAAAGAACATCCCCACCTCTGATCGTATGACAGAGCGAAAGACATTGATGAAGCAGCCGAAGATGTTTGTGCCGAAGTAGCTACCCTGCGATTGCCCACAGAGATAACCAGGGATTGGGAGGTTCAATGTCCACCAGACACATTGTGCTCTGAATGATCCAACCAGTGGGGTGTTTACAACTGATTCCCATCAAGTTCACTTTTGTTCAGTCTCCTTGACATTTTGCTCAATCAAATACTGCCGTGATATCAGTTTTGTTCATTATGCTTTGTTCATATCTTCTATCCATGTCAATAGGCCAAGGTATATATGTGGGGATTGTTTCCTCCTCTCAGGGAGTAGTGATGGTTGGGACCAGACAGTTTTTTTTAGATTACATTACAGTGTGGAAACAAGCCCTTCGGCCCAACAAGTCCACACCGACCCGCCAAAGCGCAACATACCCCTACATTTACCCCTTACGTAACACTATGGGCAATTTAGCATGGCCAATTCACCTGACCTGTACATCTTTGGATTGCGGGAGGAAACCAGAGCACCCGGAGGAAACCCATGCAGACACGGGGAGAATGTGCAAAATCCACACAGTCAGTCGCCTGAAGCGGGAATTGAACCCGGTTCTCTGGCGCTGAGAGGCAACAGTGCTAACCACTGGGCCACCGTGCCGCCCTTAGGGGAGGCTGCATCACTGAAATTTTTGGGGGCTGCGAGAGGGTTTCAATGGGGTTTGAACCGACAGAGAGTCAAGGGCTACAAAGATTTGGGTATGAAAGAGAAATTGCGGCCGAGTGTAGATCAGGCCTGACTGACTGAATGGAAGGGCAGGTCTGAGAAGCTATGTAGCCTGGTTTTATAACAGTATACCCCATAGTTCAGTCACTTTGTGGCCTCTTCCATTTCCTGTGTTACTGACTTCATGTAGCTGATTAGATTGATCCTGTTGTTGTGCAACTTGACACTGGTGCTGCATGATCTGGTTACAGTTTTATAGGCCAGAGGGGCTTATTGGCCTCCTCCTGTAATTGTATATCAGACTCTAGGGGCTGAAAAGCCTCATTCTGTTCTGGTCTAACTGAAAAGCATATCGACTCAATCTACCGTCCATGGAGAAAGTGAGCACTGCAGATGCTGGAGATCAGTGTCGAAAAGTGTGGCACTGGAAAAACACGACAGGTCAGGCAGCATCAGAGGAACAGGAGAATCGATATTTTGGACGTTCCTGATGAAGGGCTTATGACCGAAAGATAGATTCTCCTGCCCCTCGAATGCTGTCGGACCTGCTGTGCTTATCCAACACCACATGTTTTGAAGTCTACTGCCCCACCCAAATCAATCTTCCTGGTCACATCATCCAATTACTTTAAGGGAATTGTCAGGCACAAATTTCGTCACACAAAGCCATATTTACTATTCCTAATCAAAACCTGTCTTTCTAAATACATGTAAATCTTATCGCTAGAACCTTCTCAAGTAACTTACCTACCACGGATGTTAAACCTACTGGTCTATAGTTCCAAGGATTTTTTTGTTCAGTTTCTTTTGAGTAAGGGCACAACATTTGCGATCCTCCAGTCTTCCGGGACATTACCTGTAGTTAATGATGATCAACATTATAAGCTAGGGTCCCCGCAAATTCTTCTGGAGCCCCTTGAGGTGTTCTTGGATATATCGGGTAAGGACCTTGAGATTTATCCACTTTCAAACATTCTAGTACGTCCAAAATCTCCTCTACTATGACATGGATTGTCCCTAAGATATACCACTAACTTCCTCGAGTTGTCAAGTCAACATGTCTTTCTCCACAGTAAACATACAGTAGAAATATTCGTTGAGGACTTCACCCATCTCTTAAAGTACCACACATACTTGTCCACATTGGTCTTCGAGGGGTCCTATTTTCTGTCCAGTTATTGCTTTTTCTTTTAATGTATTTAAAGTACCTTTTTGGATTCATCCCAATCTTCTCAGCCAAGGCTCTTTCTTACCCACTTTTCACCCGACAGATTTCCTTCTTCAGTAAACTCCATTATCTCTTATATATCTCCAGCGATTCCCTTGATCCCAGCTGCCTGGACCTGTGCCACGCCTCAAATTCGAAAATGAAACTGTGGACCGGTTTTTTTTCCCTCTCCATAACTATTGAAAATTAATAGAACTATGGTTATTGGTCCCAAAGTGCTCCTCCACTGTTAACTCAGTCACCTGTCCTGCTCTATTACCTAAGAAAATTTCGAGTTTTGCCCCTTCCCGAGTAGGCCACTCTGTGCACTGTTTGAGGAAACTTTCCTGAAGCTTTCATCAGATTATATCTCATCAAATCTCTGAACGCTCTGGCCGTTCCAGTCTGTATTAGAAAAATTAAAATCCCCTATAATGATAACTCTATTACTCCTGCAGGTCTCCACTCGTCCTGTTACTTTTGTTACTCACATTCTTGTTGACTATTTGGGGGCCTATAGTACATCCCCAATCAGCTTATCAACCTCTTCCAATTTCTTACCTCCACCCACAAAGCCTCACTGGGTGATCCATCAGTTATTTTGTCTCTGATTACTGCTGTGGTACTCCCCTTAATTAGAAATGCAACTCCCCTCCCTTCCTGCCACCATCTCTGTCTCACCTAAAGCACTTGTACCCTGGCACATTAAGCTGTCAGTCCTATCCATCACTTAGCCATGATTGTGTAATGACTATAATACACCAGTCCCACCTACTAATCCACGTCCTGAGTTCATCGGCCTTACCTGTAGGCCTTCTTGCATTCAAATAGATGCAATTTAATCCCAATGATATTTCTCTCTGTCGTTTTCCAGACTAATTTTACTATTTGTGATTTCTGTATCCCCTTCCAGCCTCACATTTGCCTCCCTGATCTTGAGGATACTACCCCCTGCCAATCTAGTTTAAATGCACCCTTGTAACCCTCGCAAAACTGGCCGCCAAGATACTGGTGTCCCCTCCAGTGCATGCCTCAGACGGTAATCTCCCTCTCAGGAGATTACTACTGTCAAGGTTTTTATTTTTAAATGTTTCTTCGAGCTTTCTGTAATCACGCTGCAGGACTTCGTCCCTATTTCTACTGGTATCATTTGTGCCAACGTGCATAATGCTTTCTGGCTGCTCACCCAACCCCTTCAGAATGTTCTGCAGCCACTTGGAGACATCCTGGACCCTAGCACCTGGGAGGTAACCCACCACCCTGGATTCCCGTTTGTGGCCACAGAATCTCCGATCTGTCCCTCTAACAATCGACCCTCCTATCTTTAACGTCCTATTTACCTTTACCCTTTTCCACTGTGCCCCAGAGCCAGTGGTAGTACCACCAAACTGACTACTGCTGCTTTCCCCTGAACGGTCATCGTTCCCAACAATTCAAAACGGTCTACTTGTTATCGAGAGGAATGGCCACAGGGGATTTCTGCGCTCCTTGCCTACTCCTTTTGCCATTCCTGGTGGTCCCACAGCTACACTCTGCCTGGAACAAGACAGGAAGCAAGGAACGCCTGTTGGATTAAATTGTGTTTATTTAAATACAACAGGACTGACATGTAAGGCTAATGAACTCAGAACGATGAACGTTGGACTGGAATATTACAGTCATTAAAGAGATATAACTAGGGGCGTGTCTTAGGTGTGGCCACCACACAAAAGCACTTATCTAAGAAGTTCTCAGATGACCCTGAGTGCATCCTAAATTATATAACCTACAATGTGTAAACAGGCCCTTTGGCCCAACGAGTCCACACTGACCAACCGAAGAGCAGCCCACCCAGTCCCACTCCCCGACACTACAGGCAATTTAGCATGACCAATTCACCTCACCTTCACATCTTTGAACTGTGGGAGGAAACCGCATCACCCAGAGGAATCCCAGGCAGACACGGACAGAATGTGCAAACTCCACACAGACAGTTGCCAGAGCCAGGATTTGAACCCTGCTCCCTGGTGTTGAGGCAGCAGTGCTAACCACTGAGCAACCGTGATGCCCAGCTTCAGCTCCCTAACACGGTCTCCCAGGAGCTGAAGCTGGGTGCAGTGCCCACACGTGTAGCCATCAGGGACGATGGAAATCTCCGTGAGCTCCCACCTCCCACAAGAGGAACGTGCGACTGCCCTAACTGCCATCTCGACTGCTGTAACAATAAATTTAAAAGGACTTTATTTCAGTTTCCCTGTATAATTTGCTGAGCTGGAGCTGTCCCAAGCTTCTCGTGACAAAGCCTTACTGCTTACTCTGCTAAAACGGCATGTCTCTCTACCTCTGCGCATACAGTTTTGTTCATGGAAGGAGGTAGACACTACAATGATGTAGTGTTTAGGCCTTCACCACTCCTTGACACGAAAGTCGGAGGAGTGGTAGACAGTGAGGAAGGATGTGGCAGGTTACAGCGGGATATTGATAAGCTGCAGAACTGGGCAGAAAGGTGGCAAATGGAGTTCAATGTAGCTAAGTGTGAGGTGATTCATTTTGGTAAGAGTAATAAAAAGATGGGGTACTGGGCTAACGGTCGGATACTTGGTAGTGTGGATGAGCAGAAAGACCTTGGTGTCCATGTACACAAATCTTTGAAAGTTGCCACCCAGGTAAATAGTGCGGTAAAGAAGGCATATGGCGTACTGGCTTTTACTGGTAGAGGAATTGAGTTCCAGAGTCCAGAGATCATGTTGCAGTTGTATAAGACTCTGGTGCGGCCACAACTGGAGTATTGTGTGCAGTTTTGGTCGCCATACTATAGGAAGGACGTGGAGGCACTGGAACGGGTGCAGAGGAGGTTTACCAGGATGTTGCCTGGTATGGAAGGAAGATCGTAGGAGGAAAGACTGAGACACTTGGGGCTGTCTTCATTAGAGAAAAGAAGGTTTAGGGGTGACTTGATAGAGGCATATGGAGGATCGTGGGCTAGTGTAGGTTAGGTGGGCTTGGATCGGCGCAACATCGAGGGCCAATGGACCTGTACTGCGCTGTATTCTTCTATGTTCTATGTTCTATGTTGACACCTGGCCACTGACTACCAGGTCCCCAGTGGAGGTCGCTATTTGGTCTTGGAGGGTGTATTGCTGAGGTCTTCCTTCTGGTAGTGGTGACTGTGTCAATGCGAATCCTCAACCCGACAGGCAATCTGTGCTGTCGCTGTCCCCTCGTACTTTCTGTCTATTCGTATCGCGTTTATAAATTCCTTGAATCCCTCGATTGCATTCTAAACTGTGTCTCACTCCATAGCGAGAGAGTTCTTGATGTTCTTGTGAATACAGGGCTATTGGAAAAGAAAACCATTAGACATAGGGGCAACAATACGTCTATCCGCTCACTGAGTCTGCTTTTCCTTCGATTAGGTTATATTGATTTTGATAATGCCCCATTCCATTTTCCTACGATTTCCCATAACACTTGTATATATATATATATGTCTGTCTCAGCCTTGAAGATATTTAATGATCCAGCCTCAACAGCTCTCCGGATTTTCTACAATTGTTTCCCTCTCACTGATGTGAGACTTGGTGGTCTTTCGTCCGGGGATTTGCCCACTCTATCTTGCATAAACTTTCAATTCTTCCTCCGCTCCTGTGTCAATTTGCTCAAGGGTCGAACGGTCACTTTCCCTGATTCCAGGAACTGCTTCTCCAAACTGAAGGATGTGTTTAACATATACTCTGGCTCTGTGAACAGGTTCTCCTCTTAGTCCCTAATACTCCCATTCTATCCCACATTATTCTCTTCCCCTCAATAAACCAAAAAAAAGACTTTGAATTCTTGCTAATCTTACCTGCTAAAGTTTTATCAACCCTCCTTCTGCACTTCCACTGATAATTCAAGATTAGCTCTTCACTTTCTTTATTCTTTTAGGACCTTCATTGACCTGCTCACTTGGTACCAGACTTGAGCTTCTCTTTCCTTTTTCATCCTGTAATGAATTTGTGTCGACATCTGATGTTCTCTGGGTTTGTGTTCCTAAATTCTATCTTCGCTGTAACATGCTGGGCCGACACTGTCATCAATTCAATTTTAATAAAATGATCCCTAACCCCAGCCCCACTTTGTTCTGGTACAGTTTCACGCAGAAACAACTGAACTTGGTCAGATCTTGTCATTTGTTTCGATAAAATCTGTCTCCCCAATGCAAAAAGCCCTTATTTTTCCAACATTTTTGGGGTCTTTTTCTTAGCAAAGTCAGAATGTGTGATATCACGGTCACTGGTCCTATAATGCTCTCCCACCTCTGCCTGGAACAGCTGACTGGCTTCGTTCCCACAGTGAGGCCCAGCACTGCACTGCCCATTGTTGTTTCTGCTCTATGTTGATATAAGAAGCTCTCTGGAATAAATTTCAAAGCACCTGCCCCCTCTTAAAATGTTATCACTGACCTAATGAATGTTTAGAATTGAAATACCTGAATATAATGATCCTTTTATTGTTTTTACACACCTCAATAACTTTGTTATATACCTGCTCTTGTACGTTCCTTTATCTCTGCGTCTATAATATATCCCTAGCAGTGTTTCCGTCATTGTTTTCATCTTGAGCTCTAATCACCAAGCCTCATCAGAAGATCCTTTTAAGATATCGTCCCTTCTTACGCCAGTAACTGACTTCATAATTACTAAGGCAACACCACCTCCTCTTCTACCCTCTCTAGTCTTGACTATAGTTCTGGTACCACAGAATATTGAGTTGTCAGCCCCGACCTCCCTCAAACACATCTCAGAAATGGCAAAAATGTCACACTTCTATATGTCACCTCGTTTCTTTATCATATCTGTCTGTCTGATAATTTTACCAGCATTAAGGTAAAGCACATTCAACCTGGAATATATCACCTGGAATACTCTGTACCTCGGAGTTCTTCTTTCATTCACTGTTCGTTATCAACCTGTCCAATTCATGAACCAAAATAGTAACTCTGGCACTGAATGGATATTTGTTGAATTTGAATTTGAATTTCGTTTTTAGTAAATGTGTTCATCAAATGCAACTTTCCAGAACAGAACAGTCAGCTCCAGATACAACGAGTTTCTGCTGATTATTTCCCTGCTCAATGTGCAGAGGGAACAGCCCTCAGTCATGGAGAAAGTGAGGACTGCAGATCCTGGTGATCAGATTCGAAAATTGTGGCGCTGAAAAAGCACAACCAGTCAGGCTGCATCTGAGGAGTAGCAGAGTCAAAGCTTTGGGCATCTGCCGTTCCCATGTTTTCCATTCCATAATGAACAGGATATTGGGAACCATACTTATTCAGGAAGGCAGCACTGTACAGAGATCTGAAATGGAAAGCAGTCAATCAGTTGGTTGGACAGGGAGTAAACAAGTTGAGGTGAAATACAGACTGATTGAAATACAAACATAAGGATAGATAAATCCCTCGGCCATATGGGAAACACCCTAGGTTACTACAGGAAGAGGGGGAAGAGATTGGCTATGGTCTTTGTGTCTTCACTCTCCATTGGAGTAGCGTCGGTTGATTGGAAACTGGCAAATGTTAGTCCCCTGGTCAGGCAAGGAAACAGGGATTTTCCTGAGAATGACAGACCAGTCAGTCTTACATCAGTATTGGGCAAAGTATTGGAGAGGATTCTGAAAAATCATAGTTTTATTAGAAATAGTCAGCATGGCTTTGTGAGGGGAAGATCATAACTCACAACACTTATTCGATTCTTTGAGGATGGGATAAAGCACACTCAAGAAGGTAGAGCAGTGAATGTGGAATGCATGGATTTTAACAAGGTGTTTGATAAGCTTCCCCGTGGTAGTTTCATTCAGAAAGTAAGCAGGCATGGCATACACGGAGACCTATCTGTCTGGATACAGAATTGGCTAGCCCATAGAATACAGAGGGTGGTAAATGTGAAGTATTCATTGTGGAACTAGGTGAGCAGTGGTTTTCCGTAAGGATCGGTTCTGGGACATCTGCTGTTTGTGATTTTGATAAATGACTTGGATAACGAAGTGGAAGGGTAGCTTCGTAAGTTTGATGATGTAACACAGGTAGGTGGATTTGTTAATAGTGTGGAGGGCTGTTGTAGTTTACAACAGGACATTGACAGGATTCAGGACTCAGCTGCTCAGTGGCATATGGTGTTCAATATGGAAAAGTGGGATACGGTTAATTTTGGAAGGCCGAATTTGAAAGCAGACTTTAGGGTTAAAGGCAGGATTCTTACATTGTGGAGGAACAGGGGGGTCATTTGGGCCATGGGACATCTCCCACAAATTTGCTACCCAGGTTTATAAGATAGTTAAGGAGGTGTTTGATGCGTTCATTAGCCAAGGGATTGAATTTAAGAGCTGTGAGGTTATGCTGCAACTCTATGGACCCCTGGTGAGACCACACTTAGAATATTGTGAGCAGTTCTGGTTACCTTGTTATATGAAAGATGTGGACACTTTGGTGTGGATGCTGAGGAGATTTATCAAGATACTGCCTGGACTGGAGGGCATGTCTTACAAAGAAAATTTGAGGGAGCTAAAGTGTTTTCCTCATTGGAACGAAGAAGAATAGAAAGTTATTCGACAGGGATGTTCAAGATGATGAGAGGCACAGATAGAGTGGATAGCCACAGACTTTCTCCCAGGGTGGAAATGGCACTCGAGAGGGTATGATTTTAAGTTAATTGGAGAAAGGTTTAGGGGAGATGTCAGAGGTAGGTTCTTTACACAGAGAATGGTGGGTTTGTGCAATGAGTAGCCAGCAGTTGTAGTAATGTCAGCTAAATTAGGGATATTAAATTGGATAGGCACATGAATGATAGTATAATGAAAGGTATGCAGGTTAGTCTGATCTTAGAGTAGGATAAAAGTCGACAGAACGTCAAAGGCCGAAGGGCCTGCACTGTTCTGCACTGTTCTATGTTTCCAGTTTCACCCAGGATTCTCATCAACTGTCGAATGTGTGAGGGAGTGATGTGTGTGCGATCAGGAAGCTTTGGAGGGATGTAAGGCCAAAACATCCAGTTATGGTGTGCATTGTTACAGTCACCTGAAAGCCAGTATAATATGTGTGGTTACCTAAACCAGACAGAATCCGCCACGTTCAGTTATTAATGTGATTTTTGGATTTCCGTTTGCTGCTGGTTATTTCACATACATTCTACTGTGTGACCCATGTAGTAATCTCTGACCCTTCACAGAGATATACGATTTTATTTTGATACTAGAGAATGCGAAGGTGACATTTATTGGATATGGATTTACAGGTTTCCTTGTGAGAAACAAGGCACCGCAATAGATTGTCAACTTGTTAACGTCTTCACCCATGTCTGGTCCGGGGTGCAGATGTGTGAAGTCTGGGAGGCTGTTCAGGTTTCATCACCATAGGTAACTTATCTGAAGTTGCGCGGGCAAAAAGAAGAAGAGAAACACCTATACAAGGTATTCGCCAAAAACGGATACCCGCGCAACTTCATCAACAGATGCCTAAGAGAAAGACCACGTAACGACGACATACCACAACCAAAAGGTCTAGCCACACTACCATACATCAGGAGCATGTCAGAACTGACAGCCAGACTACTGCGACCCCTAGGACTCATAACGGCACACAAACCAACAGCCACGCACAGACAACAACTCACCAGAACGAAGGACCCGATACCCAACATGAGCAAAACGAATGTAGTGTACAAAATACCATGCAACGACTGCACAAAACACTATATAGGACAAACAGGAAGACAGATAACAATCCGCATACATGAACATCAACTAACCACGAAGTGACACGACCAGCTATCCTTTGTAGCCACACACGCAGACAACAAGCAACATGAATTCGACTGGGACAACACTACTATCATAGGGCAAGCCAGACAGAGAACAGCCAGGGAATTCCTAGAGGCATGGCATTCATCCACAAACTCCATCAACAAACACATAGACCTGGACCCAATATACCAACCACTACAGCGGACAGCTGAAACTGACAACCGGAAGCGGCAGGGACACACCACTATAAACAACGGAGGAAACATCAAAGAAGCGCTTCGCAGGAGGCTCCCAAGCACTGATGATGGCGCCTAGCCAGGGGACGAAACGTGTGCAACAAAAACTTCCAGCTCGGCGAACAGAACCACAACAACGAGCACCCGAGCTACAAATCTTTGCACAAACTTTGAATACAATGTCAGGATTCAAAGCAATGTTTTGCCACTCTAATATTTTTGAAGGAGTTGGTTTCTGAACGATTACATGTTCAGAGTGAGAAAACGACTGAACAGACAAATAGAATTAGCGTTCTTATACATTTATATATAAACAATCAGTTTAATTTCTCACTGAAATGTACGATCTTCAGCTATTTGCCAGCAATTTGAAAATGGCAATAATTCAAAATGGACTATGAATATTAAACTAAATAAATTATTTGTGTTTTCAAATTTTAGTGAATAATAATTTGAAAACTTCCAAATTTTAGAATGAATAATGTTTAATATGAAATGTGGATAGTGAAACAAAAGCAATGAACATAATATCGTGTCAGTGAAAAGTCAGAGCTTTCCAAAGAGTTTTGTGGCAAAGCAATGATATATTTGTTTTAGGAATTGGAATACAACATGTAAAATATTCATGTTCTGAGTTATAATTAGACTTCATAATGAAGCTGACCTTGCAATACTTGTATTTTAAATGCTTATGCTGCACCAAATAATCAGATATTTGCGAGCATTTGCACAGTCAAATAATTGGATACTGACTTTTATTGACAGCTGGCACATGATAGAATACAAAACTTTAAAGTACAGGAGGGGGCCATTGGCTATTATGTATGAATCAGCTCCAAAAATGTCTCCCAAGCACCCCCACCCCCATTTGCCAGCCCTCTCTCTGTTGCCCGTTAATTTCACAATTTCCAAATATATATCCAGCTCTCTTTTGAATCTTCATCCAGCCATTCCACTTTCCAGCCAGTCAATTCCAATTCGGAACAACTCTCTAAATAAAGACGTTTTAGGTTATTTCACTCCTAGCTCTTTTGCTGATAACCTTGAAAGTAGAATTCCTTGAGGCTGTAATGCCAAATAATAGAGTATTCTTTTTCTACTCTGCAACGTTTTTCATACTTTGAGCACCGCAATAAATTCACATCTTGGTCTATTCTGCTCCATGAACAATAAGCCTTGCAAGAACTGTAACATACTCTACACGGAAAACAAGCAGAAAACTAGTCTCCAGGATATATGAACATCAACTAGCTACAAAATACATGATCCCAACACTAGTTTCTTACGCAAGAAAAGCACTTTTCCAGCAACACATTTTTAAGCTCTGATCCCCAGCTCTGCAATTCTCACTTTCTCCTAATTTCTTACGTACTTCTGAGGAAGTCCGCCACTTTGACTAGGTCTGCATATCCATTCAAGGACAGGTCAAACAGAGACAAGCACGAGAGTTCCTATAAATATGGCATTCCAACCGGAACTCCATCAACAAACATATCAATTTTCACTCCATCGACCATCCTCCGAGAAAAAAGGGCCGGCAATGGCATAATTGACACATGAAATGACATTATCAACTCAAGGAAACCGAAACATTTAAATAGAAAGTGGGAGATAACACCAGCACTTCACTGGAGGCTCACTTACTGAGTACAGTCAATGGAACAAACTAGGAACTGCCATTAGTTATTGCTTAAAATATATCTGAGTGTTCGTGACTGCCATCACATAGAATAATTGAATGAAAGTGCGAGCCTGCACCACCAAGTGCATATCCAAAGGCTTTTTAAAAAGTTTGTGAGATTACCTGCTCAATCACCCGCCTAGGCAATGCATTCCAGGTAACTGCCTGTATGGATTTTATACATTCTCTCGGTGTCCGCGTGGGTTTCCTCTCGGTACTCCGGTTTTCTCTGACAATCCAAAGATGTGCAAGTTAAGTGAATTGGCCATGCCAAATTGCCCAAAGTGTTCAGGGATGTGTAGGTTACATGCATTAGTCAGGGTAAATTTAGGAGGAACGTGTTTGGGTGGGTTACTCTTTGGAAGGTCAGTGTGGATTTGTTGGGCCGAAGGGCCTGTTTCCACACATAGGAACTTTATATTCTATGCTTGTGCCACCCTCTCAGTTCAATACAGACTCCACAAATCCATCTCTCAATCCCCTGCCTTTCACTTTAAGTATGTGTCCCTTTGTTTTTGACCCTTCGAGTAAAGGAAAAAGCTGTTGTTTGTTCATCCTCTCCATACTCCTTATGCTCTTGTATACCTGTACCATGTTCCCTCCTCAACCTTCCCTGCTGCAAAGTGAAAAGGAGCAAGATTAGCCCTCGCCCTTCAAAGTTTGAGTACTCACTTGTATTGTTAATTCAGATGTGCATCAGCTCACATTTATCAGTCTTAAATTTCATCGGACATTAATCTGGATATGGAAGTCATCTGTTTTTATTGTTCTGTAGCCTATCCCTTTCCTGCTCACTGTGAAGCACCCAGCTAATCTTTGTTTCATCCCCAACATTAGCTATCATTCCACAGCCATCCTTCTTCCACAGTCTCACCATTATCATTTATGAATATCACAAACAAACATTGATTTCCTTCCTGTTCTCCACATGTTAATCACAAAGGAATAATTGAGAATTCCAATCTCTATTTGTTCTTATTTTGGGGAATTTACAGACTGATGTAGTTAACACCTATTATGAGGGAGCTGCAAATACCATTTTCGACACAAAGTTAAATTCACCTTTTACACTCTGCCACTCAGCATGTCTTATTCATAAAGCTTGTAACTAATTTAGGGTGAACTTCGGTTTGACAACTTGCACTGGAACATTATCCTTTTGTGTGGCACTGTCCTTTGTGACAATAGTCAGAACTAAAGAAATTGTTCATCTGCAGGATGTGCACAGATTCATTGCTTGAATCAGCTGATGTGATGAGGATAAATATCAATTAAGTTCCATGTTATGGACAAACTGCAGGAGATCAAATCATATTGTTATGTCTACCTTGAATTGGAAGCAAATACATACTGTTAAAAAATTCAAAAATGTTGATACAGAACACCAGGGGAGAAAAAAAACACGTCACCTACATTTGATGGAGATACAAAACCACAGATTGAATGTACAATCTGATAAAGAATAAAGTGATAGGAAACGAAGTACATCAAATGGTGGTTAGTGGTTAGCACTGCTGCCTCACGGCACCTGAGACCTGGGTTCAATTCTCGGCTCAGACGATTGACTGTATGGAAACTGCGTGGGTTTCCTCCCACAGTCCAAAGATGTGCCAGTCAGCTAAATTGCCCGTAGTGTTAGGGGAATGGGTGGGTTGCGCTTCGGCGGGTCGGTGTGGACTTGTTTCCACACTGTAAGTAACCAAATCTGAATTTTCAATCCAATCAGTTCCCAATTTTCCTGAACAGTGGTGATTTTCAACCAACCTCACTTTTCCAAAAGCAAGCTTTTCCCAGTCACTAAAACTTCATTAGCCATTCTTCCTTCCCCTTCCTACTTTTCTTTACACTTCTACTTCCTTTACACTGCCCCTTCTGCTGCCACATACTCTTCCACTGATGATATCTCTTTTCACTCTTGTTCTGCCACTCCCACTGTAATTTACAACAGTTCCCTAGTTACTCCCACTTCCACTGGTCATCCCTTACCCTTTTTGCTTTCCACTGGGGTGATGGGAGCTGCTGGCTTCTGTGCTGCTATCGGTCATCAGTGAATGATAAGATTGAGATGATCAATGCCCAATTGGAACAGACATTAGTGCATGTCTGTCATTATCCAATGCCCTGTGTATAGGGTGTTCTTTTTCCCCATAGAGAGTGGAACTTTTTTCTGTCTCTCTGTCATAGTGCTTCACCAAACAGCCTCATCCCAAATAGGAAGCACCTCTCCTCAGAATCAGAAGACCATGCATCTGTTTCTCCTTAAACGTTGCGAGGACAGTGACCATATTATACAAATATTGTACAAATATACAAATATGGGAATCGGAGGAAATTTTGTGCTGGTAATTTCCTCGATGAATAATGACACCTTCCCTAGAGTTATTGGGAATGACAAATAAACTCTGTCCTTGCTAGTGCCTTCCAAAACCATGGATGGATTTATCATATTAATAACATCAATATGCATTCTGTTTTCACAGTTTGGTCTAAAATCTCAGAAAAGTAAGACCTTGCTGGTTGAGTGTCACCCCAATGAAATCAGAGCATTACAATAAGATAATGGTTCCGATTATTTTCAATCGCTTACTTTCTGAGGACTGGTCGTGCGCAGTCGTTGCCACTGAGATCAACATTTTCTCTGTTCAACAGCATCACATCACATTGGCTCAAGGTTGCACCATTCCCCAATTCTACTTCATTCTCCAGCTCATTCGCTATGCTCCCCAGATATAAGAGGCCCACAAGATGGAATAACTTAGAGATGCCTATGAGCCTCTGGAACCTGCCACCCCACCCATGCCCTGCAATCTGAGTCCATCCCCTCCCCCAAGCCCACCTCCTGTCGTGTATTCACCATTCCACCTAACCTTCCACGCTCTAATGATGAATGTTCTGTACTCAGCAAAGGTCTCAGCTTTATCCCTCTGTGCCCCCACTTTAATGAATTTCAGGCGTGACATAATGTTGAACTTCTCTTCCACCGTCTTCTCCTCGGTGTCTATTTCTTTGTGCAAGTGTACACTCCCCATCACATAGACCTTTCGCCCAGCTCCAACACTCTTCCTCCACCTGGACCCATTCCTCTGGCGTTTACTTAACTCAATCTGTTCCTTGCGAACGCTCCATTTGAGTTTGGTTGTCTTAAATTCTCTGTATCCCCCTCACCCTATCCAACCTAAAACCCTCTGAACAGATTGTACGCTGTATCATTCGATACTCAGCCTGTGCCGATAAGGGTAGTGCTGCTGTAGTCTGGTGGACTCACCTCCACATTTCTGAGGCTGAGTGCCAGTTTTCAGATACCTCCACATATCACCTGCTTGTCCATAACCCTACCAAGGCACATTAGGTTATTTTATGAACTAAGTCTGACCACATTTCATCTGGAGATTCCCACCCACTCGCCATCCACCGCCCCTTCCCCCGCCAAACACACATACACTCACCCCCACCGAACAGTCCCGAAGCTGATAGCAGAGATCGTTTTCATCTCCTCTTTTAAATCCACAAACAGAACTGCCTGTGCAGACCCATTGCTTCATCCTGCTCCTGCCATACAGAGGGGGGTGCATGGATACCTTCGTGGGCTCAAGTTATATCTGTTCCTTCATGGGGTACGTAGACCATTCCTTGTTCCACTTCTATTCCAGCCTCCATCCACAACTCTTTCTCCGCGATGTAGATTATATCATCGCTGCTGCTCCTATCTCTTGTCCAAAATTGACAAGTTTATCGTTTCCAATTTGCACCCCTCCCTTACTTTCGCCTGATCTACCTCTGACTCCTCCCTTCCTTTCCTCGACATCTCTGCTTCTATTTCTAGGGATAGAACGGTCACTGATATCCAGTACGAACCCACGAACTCCCACAGCTACCTGAAGTATTCATCCTCACACCCTGTTTCCTGCAAATACTCCATTTCATTCTCTCAGTTCCTCTGTTCTCCACCGCATTGCTTCTGATGATGTCAACTACAAAAATGTGACCTTTGAAATGTCCACTTTCTTCCTCACCCGAGAATTCCCCAGCACTCTTATCGACAGGGCCCTCAAACAGTTCCGATCCATCTCTTGCACCTCTACCCTCACTGTCTTTCTTCCCTCCGGCAACAGCGTTAGAGTTCCCCTTGTCATTAACTACCATCCCACCGGCATTCACATGCAGAACACCATCAGTCCGCATTTCTCCCATCTCCAGCGAGATGCCACACTAGACTCATGTAGACTCCTCTCCCTTTTCCGCCTTCTGAAGGACCATTTCCTCCAGGACAACCTGGTCCGCTCGTTATTCACTCCCAACACCTCCCCCCCAACCTCCCCCACCCCACACCACAGGTCCATTTCACTTTCCCCTGCCGGAGGTGCTACATTTCCCATTTACCTCTTTCCTCCTCAATTTCCAAGGAGCCAAACATACCTCCTAGGTGAGCAGCATCCTACAAACATTTCCCACAATCCGATCTACTACATTCGCTGCTCACATTGTGGTCTGCCATACA
The DNA here is from genome assembly GCF_004010195.1 of Chiloscyllium plagiosum. NCBI lineage: Eukaryota > Metazoa > Chordata > Chondrichthyes > Orectolobiformes > Hemiscylliidae > Chiloscyllium > Chiloscyllium plagiosum. The sequence continues at coordinate 53,430,593 of NC_057717.1, forward strand.
TTGGGGAAACTAAAGGTAGACTGGGTAACCACTTCACAGATTAAATGGTGTGTATATAAAATATTGCTCATTTCATCACATTTAAAATTATCCTGTTCAGATCACATTGTCATTCAGCATTACATCTCCCAAATGTTGGCTGTTTCCCTGTTGTGCACTAGATTTAATTCTGTCTGTCAGAAAGAGTGACGATGACTGGGGAATATCATTGAACTCCCCATGCAGTGTCTGCAGCCACTACCCCCATTCCGCCTTATTTCGCAGCCAATGTCACGTTCATTCGAACCTGACTCATTAATTCATAAGTCTTAATGATTACGTTCATTGTAATTATCACTTTTGGTTTCGCACTGAGGCCAAAATGTGTAAATAAATACTGTTTTACAGCAAATAAAACTGCATTTAGAAGTTTTTCAATTTGTATAAATTAATTACTGAAGCATATTCTCTATGCAAGTTCCAAAGTTGCCTTATTAGAGCAGCGAGAGGAAGGTTCAGAGAAGTCCACACTTCCTATCTATGTTCAGGGCAACTGTCCCCAATGATAGTCTGTTCGCGAGCGTTTGTTCCCGTGGAAGAGAGATCAGCACAGTAATGACATCCTGATTGTGATTCTTTTAGGGAGTGGATGGATTTGGGGTTACAGCATAGTAAACGGACAACAGACCAGAATCATCTAGCCTATGAAAATATAACATCCATCATTCTCCCTCACAACTGACTTCACCAGAACAATTGGTGTTGGGAGATTTGACCAATAGCCAGCAATGCAAACTTGTACTCCAGTCCAGTTATATTGTGAACTGAGTGTGCTGTTTGAAAGCTGGGATTGTTAGCTCAGTGACTGTGATTAATGTCAGTCTCCATGCAATGTAACTGTGTCACTGGAGGGTTTCCTCTTCTATTGGTGAGGGGCTTCATTCAGTGTGCTATCCCACTGTAGAGGCAGATGCATCAGCTCCAACAGTAACAGAGATCAACAGCTGTGTAGACAGAGAGAGGACAGATCTGAATCTGAGAATAGCGGACTGAAACATTACAACAATGCAGGGGAAATTTTCCTTGAGTCTTTTGAAGATTTCGCCTATTCGGAATTTCTACCATATCGGATATCAGCAGTGCTTATGATTATTCTGGGCGGGGTGGAGGGTGTGCTACTAACCTATTGTCGCTATTGTTGGTGTTCGCCAGCTCTGTCCATTCATTAATCCCATAAACAAATTTGAATTTCGCTGCAAATTCTGTTATCTATATTTGTCAGAGAAAGAAACTGCTGTCTTCAGTTTCAATTGCAGTCTCCATTCATTATCCATGAATTGCAGATCACTACCTCAGAAACATCTGCGAACAAAACTGTTCACGAGCTCGAGATCTCTTTTTGCCCTGAACTGATTTATGTCTCGTGTTCTCTCTGTCACTAAACCTGTCCACTAGCAGCTCCTAATATCCCCAATCTTCATCTCTGTGGCAGTGCAGTTGCTGAACAAACTATTGGCTGCACGTTGGTAAAATTCAGACTTAATGTTTCAAGCTCTCTGCTGATCACTTCTCCAATTACAAATATTTCAATCAAAAATTATTCTTGTCCGGATCTTACTCCATTATTAGGACACTCTGTGAATGTAGGAATGAGGTTGGATGCAGTTTAGAAGCAAAGCTTATTAAACGAAAGATATTGGTTCAAGTGATTTGTTTCAAGTCCTACCACAGCTGATGATAGAACTTAACTAAAAATGATAAGAATTGGAATAAAAGTGAATTTCACGAAAAACAACCACAAAACCAACATTTTGTCTGAAAACCTTCCTGTTTCACTGATCACCTTCGATAAAGAAATCTAATGTTATTACCCGGTCTGGGTTAAGTGAGACTTCAAACCAATGACAACGTGCTTGACTTTATATTGGCTTGTGGAATGGCCTCAGAATCAGGGTTATTAGTGATAGTCACCAAATGCTGCCCTTGGCAGAGATGCCAACATCCCACGAAATAACAAAATTGAAGGTGAAATCAAATAAAGGAAGATGCTGGAAATCTGAAATTATGGAAAGAAATGCAAAGAAACAAACAGAAAGTGCTGGGGAACTTTCCTGAACTGAAAGCAGCTGGAAAAGGATGTGATTGATACCGTTGACAAGGAAGTCTGCTTTGAAGGGGAGAAGGAATCAAGACAGAAGTAAAGATATACAAGAAAAAAGAGCAAACAAAGCGAATGATGATCAGCTGGGCTGGAAATAAAGTGTAAGATTCACCTCATTTATTTTTCACTTATCCCATCTTCATGAATATCATGCTCACTTCGAGAAAGCTATCGCCCGCTTTTCAAAAGTTCGCTTGTCAATGTTTCCCTTTCCGAATGACCTACATTAGGACATTGTTTCGCTAACCAAAATAAATCCGAAGAGGATTTTCACTTTTACGAAGAAAGGTGAAATTTTTCCCGTACAAATTAGTGCTACTGCTCTTTACACCATATCTTAGGAACACTATACTTACAGATAGCGAGGAAAACCTGTAATTATCTAAGATCATGTTTCAATCGATTTGATACCTCTGTCTGTCTTCCCAGAGTGTGGTCATCTTCTTACATTCATTAATCGGATATGGGTATCTCTGACTAAGTCAGCATTAGTTCACTTTCCCAGTTGTCCTTGAGAAGACCGTGAGCCACTGCAGTCCACGTGTTTGATGTGATTTGATTTGATTTAATGTAGTCAAAGACACAATGGAAAGGTTTGTTTTGCGAGGAGTGCAGGCACATGATAGTAAACAACAAAACAGAGATCATAAGATACTTAGAGTGAGGCATACAAGGTTACAGCTTCACAGAAAGTGGGCAAAGTAAGATCGACCTTAGCAAGATTAATATCATATGAAAAGTGAGAGATATCAATTTGTCAGTTTATAATGGTAGGGAAGGAAGTGTTCCTGAGCATGCTGGTCCATGCTTTCAAGCCTCTGTGTCTCCTTCCTGTTGGAAGAGGTTGTAGGAGATCTTTACCGGTTTAGGAGAGATCTTTGATATTGCCAGCCTTTCTGCGACAATGACAAGTACAAATTGAAGGGAGCTGGTCTTCCGTGATAGTCTGGGCTGTGCACACAACCATCTGTAGTTTCTTATGGTCCTGGGCAGAGCACTTACCATATGAGTCCATAATGCACGTGAATAGAATGCTTTGAGTTGCCAGTACACAGAGCACTGGGAGACGGGCGGTTCCTAAATAGTTAGATGTATCAATTGACTGTTAAATGGATACCCGCATTCTAGTTGCTGTTTTGACAAGGTTTTAAATTTAACCGATAAATTTAAATTATGTCCACGATACCAAAACCTAGTTGAGTTAAGTGTATTGCCAACATTGAACCAATGAGCCGTCACCTGCGTCACACGAATAGAGAAGCCATCAATGTCACAACGCTGGAGAAAGAGACAGACACGAAGGGAAGGAGAGAGAAAACACAGCGAGGGAAACAGATGGACAATCAGTCAAAGAGAGAACGGAAAAAAACAAGGAAACAAACCGTCATGTGGATAGGGAGCAGGGAAGATAATAAGTTCAGGGAAAGAAACAGAAGACATGGAAAAGGAAAACACGGGGAAACAGACAGTATGAGAGAAACAGTGAGAGACAATGGACACGGGGAGCTCCGGATGGGGTCACGAAGAACTGGGGGTGGGGAATTGGAGGAGCTGCGGTGAGGCCCGGAGAGACCTGGGAGTGAACACTGGAGGGAGCTGGAATGAGGGCGGTAAGGATTTACTTTGACCTGTACCAAGAGGTCCAGGCAGATCAAAGTAAGCAAAGATGTACAGAACGATGGCTGAAAAACATGTCTGAGAGGTATATAGTTTACGCTGCACAGGGCGTGCCCAAGGCGAGATCAACATGAACAAGATCAGCATTATCTGAGATTAGAGAGTCCATTCATCAGTCTAATAACAGCCAGGAAGAAGCCATTACTGAACCAGCTGATCTGTGTTTTTGCTTCTGTATCTTTTAGCCTGATGGAAGAGGCTGTGGGAGATCTTTACAGGCATGTGATGGGTATTTGGTAATGTTAGAACTAAGAACATTCCAGTACAGGAGCAGGCCATTCGGAGATCCAAGCCTGCGCCGATCCATATCCTCTATCTAATACCGTCGCCTAATTTCTAAGGGTCTGTATGCCTTTGCTCCCAGCCCATTCATGTATCCTTCCAGAAACATCTTAACTGGATCACCCTGGTCACAGTTCTCCATTTTTAGAAACTCCCTTCCCCTACTATGCTGTGTCCCCTGTTGCCCAGCCTGTTATTTATCCTTGTAGCCAACACACCCTGGACACCATAGGATTTCACTTTCTCCATAAGCCGACCATGGGAAAACTTATCAAACACCTTCCTGAAGTCCAAGTACATGACATCTACAGCCGCTCCCTCATCAATCAACTTTGTCAAATCCTCAAAGGGTTCTATTAAGCTGGTAAGACATGACCTTCCCTGCACAAAACCATGTTGGCTCTCACTGATAAGGCCATTTCCATCAAATGACAATAGATCCTATCACTCAGGATCTTCTCTCGCAACTTCCCTAACCCTAATGACAGGCTCACTGGTCTATAATTAACTGGATTATTCATGCTACACTTCTTAAATAATGTGATTAGCAACTTTTCAGTCCTTCAGGACTTCAGTTGTGTTCACGGATGCTACAAAGATATCTGTTAAGGCCCCCGCTATTTCCTCTCTCCCTTCCTTCATTAACATGGGATAGATGTTGGCAGCCTTTCTCCGGCAAAGCACCGTGTAAATAGAGTCAATGCTTGGGAGATTGGAGTCCGTCATAGTCTGGGCTGTTAACACAATCTTCCGTAGTTTCTGATGGACCTGGGCAAAGCGTGCTGTACTAGGCCGTTACGCACCCGGACAGTGTGCTTACAGCTGTGCATCTGTAGAAATAGTACATGTTGAATTACCCGAGCCACCTGAGGAAGGAGAGGCGTTGTTGAATCTTCTTGACTGTCACACCTATGTGAGAAGTCGAGGATACGTTGTCAGTTATTGTCACTCCGAGGGAGTTGATGCTCTGCACTTCCTCAACCATTGATATAGGTGATGGCGTGTCGCTCTCCTTTCTTTCTGATGTCAATGATAATTTCCTTACTCTTGCCGAATTTGAGAGAGAGGTTATTATCATTACACCATGCCACCAAATTCCTCGATCTCCTTTCTGTATTCTGACTCATAGTTGTTTGACATCCCTCCTGATTTGGTGATGTCATCAGCGAACTTGTACCTGGCGATGTTTAGAATTTGACAACACAGCCGTGTGTGGACAGGGTGTACAGTAGGGGGCTGAGGACACAGCCATGGGAGTACAGGGTGTACTGTAGGGGGCTGAGGGCACAGCCGTGGGTGTACAGGTAGTACAATAGGGGGCTGAGGGCACAGATGTGGATGTACATTGACACAGTAGGGGGCTGAGGACACAGCTGTGGGTATACATGGAGTACAGTGGTGGTAGAGGACACAGCCGTGGGTGTATGGATGTACAGTACAATGCCGAGGGTACAGCCGTTGGTGAATGGGGACTATAGTAGGGAGTTGAGGGCTCAGCTGTGGGTATACGGAAAGTGCAGTAGGGGTTGAGGGCACAGCTGTGGGAGTACAGAGGATCCAGTAGGGGACTGAGGTCACAGACGTGGGTGTACAGAGAGTACAATAGGGGGCTAGGACACAGCCGTGGATGTACAGGGAGTACAGTAGGGGGCTAAGGACACAGCTGTGGGTATAGAGGGAGAACAGTGGGGCTGAGGGCACAGCCGTATGTGAACAGGGAGTACAGTACAGAGCTGAGGATACAGCCGTGGTTGAACAGGGAGTACAGTAGGTGGCTGAGGGCACAGCCCTGACTATACAGGGAGTACAGTAGGGGGCTGAGGGCACAGTCGTGTGTGTACAGGGAGTACAGTAGGTTCCGAGTAAACCGCTGTTGGTGTACAGAGAGTACAGTAGGGGGCTGAGGGCACGACTGTGTGTATACTGGGAGTACAGTGGTGAACTGAGGATGCAGCTGTGGATGTACAGGGAGTACAGTAGGGGATGAGGACACAGCCAAGGGAGTATAGGGTGTACTGTATGAGGCTGAGGGCACAGCCGTGGGTGTGCAGGGAGTACAGTAGGGGGCTGAGGGCACAGCCATGGATATACAGCAAGTACGGTAGGGGGCTGTGGCCATTGCCGTGTGTGTACAGGGAGTACAGTAGGTTCTGAGTAAACAACCGTGTGTGTACAGGGAGTGACTAGGGGCCTGAGGGCATAGCTGTGTGTAAACAGGGAGTACAGTGGGGGCTGAGGACAGAGCCGTGGGTATGCAGGGAGTACTGTACAGTGCTGAGGATACAGCCGTGGGTGCACAGGGAGTACAATAGGGGGCTGAGGGCACAGTCATGGGTGTACAAGGAATACAGTATGGGGCTGAGGGCACAGTCGTGTGTATACAGCGAGTACAGCCGGGGACTGAGGATACTGCTTGGGCGCACGGGGAGTACGATTGCCGGCTGAGAACACATCCTCCAAGAGTTCCAGTGTTGTGTTTTACTGTGGAGAATGTTTAGATACCTATCTTCACAGATTGTTAAAATTCACACAACATCATGTTATAGTCCAACAGTTTTAATTGGAAGCACACTAGCTTTCGGAGCGATGCTCCTTTATCAGGTGATAGGTCAGATTGTGGTCTGTATGTCAGAAACCAGGGTAGCCAGTTGCAGAGGGTGGAGCCGTGATCAAGGTCACGGAGTATTGAGATAAATCTGGAGGAGATAATGATGGAAAAGGTGGAGCTGTAGTCAATGACCAGGAGTCTGGTGCAGGTGTCCTTGTCCAGATGTCCCAAGGATGAGTGCAGGGCTCGGTATATGGAATCTGTTGTGGACCCGTAACATCTGTCGGCACATTGTAGGACAGCAGGTCAGGCTGGGAGACTGAAGGTGGTGTGGGCCATAACCAGCGTCTCAAAACACTTCATGATTATTGAGGTCAGAGCCACTCGACGGTAGCCATTAAGGAATGTTGCATGTGCATTCTCACTTACAAGGATGATGGTGGTCTTCTTGAAGCAGGTTGGGACTTCGGCTTCAGGAGGGAGAGACTGAAGATGTTTGTGAATACCTCTGCCAGTTAGTTGGTCCTCACAGGATCTGTGTGCTCAGCTGGGAACACTGTTCAGGCCTGTCGCTTTCCTTGAGTTTACTCCCAGAAAGACTGATCATGCCTGGAGGGGTGACAGCGGACACAGGTACATCCGAGGCTGTCGGGGCAGGTTTCACGCTGAAAGTCACCCAGTCATTCATCATAGGCGTTCCCTCCCCCACCTCTCTTCATCATTGTGAGCAACACACAGTTAGGGCTGAGACAGAGTGACATCATGAGATTGGGATTGTGCACCATCAAGTTCTGTGTCACCATAACAGGGTAAATTCACAACAAAACTGGGGCAGGGTGTGCTCCTACTGGGTGTCAGTGGGGCAGGGAGTGAAGATTTTACCGATATAATTCCGGTCAAGTCACTGCTTTCACCTGACTGGAGTCAAGCACCTTGAGTGTTGTGCCTTGAGGTGGACAGTCCTCAGGGAGTCAGGAAGTGCCGTTTACATGAACCACCTGAACAAAGCACCCGAGGGCAGTTTGCTAAGTTTGGAGGTGATACAGTGATAGTTGGATGGATAGATGATATCCATGAAGTGAGGCAGAAAAGTTTGGACAGTTTCGGACTGTGCACAAACACGTGGCTGATGGAACACAATAGGGGATCGTGTGAGCTTATGCACTTTGGTAAGTGGAATAGAGGCAGACACTATGTTCTAATAGGATCCATTGAATCTGAAGCACAAAAGGATTTTGAAGCACTCGTCCCCTCTTATGGTTACTGTGCAGGTTCAGTTGGCAGTTTAGAAAGCAAATACAATGTTGGCATTCTTTTTAAGGGATCGAGAATACAAAAGAGGAGACACACTACTGAGAATATAATGGGCTATGGTCAGACGCATTTGGAATATTTCGGAGTTTTTTGGGCAATATCTCTGCGGAAAGATCTGCTTGTTTTGGAGGTGATCCATCCAGTGCATGGTGGCTTGTCATATGAGCGGCAGTGTGTGTACTCGATGGAATTTAGAAGAATGGGAGGTTAGGCATCTGATAGAAACTGATTGATTACTGCAAAGATTGATACAGTCAGTGTGTAGAAGATATGTCCACTTCTCATAGAGACAATGACAAAATGGCAGTTTCAGAGTGAAGGAATAGGCTGAATGGCCTAAATCTATTGCAATATCTCATGCCCTTTAGGTCATAGAGTCTATTATTTAGTGCAGAATTGTAAGTCTCTGACCTACATATATAACCCTTGTATTTGTATGTTGATTTTACTTCACGTTCTGGTCAATGTTAACCCATGTGATATGGACGATTGGAGGATTCAGTGTCAGCTAGTAGTCCATTAAACGTTGAATATAAAGCGCTGTCTGTGATTCTCATCTAGCGGGAGTACATTGTCTTACCGATGATTGTCATTTTCAGTCTGGTATTTTCGAAGGATCGATCCTGTTCCACCAGTGTTGTTGAATTTAAGCAAACAAATGCAATTTATCACAGCACACAGCAACAATAAGTCATTGAATACTGAACACCCTTCTAATAACAGAAACGTCTATAATGTTCTGTACAAGAAACACTGCTTTCCTGTTCATGTTCAAATGAGACAACCTGTCCCATCGAGATGCTTAACGTGGAACTTCTTTTAAAAAGTCTTTTTTTTGGATGTGGACATCGCTGGATGGTGCCACCATTTCTTGTCCGTCCCTCGTTCCCCCCTTGAGAAAGTGGTGCTGATCTTCCTTCTTGAACGATCGGACTCCACCTGCTGTGTGTTGACCCGCAATGCTCTTAAGGAGAGAATTCCAGGGTATTTTACCCAGCAACAGTGAAGGGACAGCGATATATTTCCACATAAGGATGCTGACTGGTTTGGAAGGGAATTTGAAGGTGGTGGTATTCCCATAAGTCTGCTGCCCTTCTCATTCTAGATGCAAGTGTTCAATCGACAATAGACAATAGTTGCAGGAGTAGTCCATTCTAACCTTCGAGCCTGCACCGCCATTCAATATAATCATGGCTGATCATTCCTAAACAGTATCCTCTTCCTGCCTTATCTCCAAAAACCTTGATTCCACTATCTTTGAGAGCTCTATCCAACTCTTTCTTAAATGAATCCAGAGACTGGGCCTCCACAGCCCTCTGAGGCAGAGCATTCCACACAGCCACCACTCTCTGGGTGAAGAGGTTTCTCCTCATCTCTGTCCTAAATGGTCTACCCCGTATTTTTAAACTGTGTCCTCTGGTTCAGCAATCACCCATCAGCGGACACATGTTTCCTGCTGTCAGAGTGTCCAATCCTTTCATAATCTCATATGTCTCAATCAGATCCCCTCTCAGTCTTCGAAACTCAAGGGTATACAAGTCCAGTTGCTTCGGTCTTTCAGTGTAAGGTAACCCCACCATTCCAGGAATTGACCTCGTGAAACTACGCTGCACTCCCTCAAGAGCCAGAATGTCTTTCCTCAAATTTGGAGACCAAACTGCACACAGTACTCCAGGTGTGGTCTCACTAGGGCCCTGTACAGCTGCAGAAGCACCTCTTTGCTTCTATACTCAATTCCTCTTGTAATGAAGGCAAGCATGCTATTAGCCTTCTTCACTACCTGCTGTACCTGCATGCTTGCCTTCATTGACTGGTGCACAAGAACACCCAGATCTCTCTGTACTGCCCCTTTACCTAAATTGATTCCATTGAGGTTGTAATCTGCCTTCCTGTTCTTGCCACCAAAGTGGATAACCATACATTTATTCACATTAAACTGCATCTGCCATGCATCTGCCCACTCTTTTAACTTGTTCAGGTCACCCTGTAATCTCCTAACATCCTCATCACATTTCACCCTGCCACCCAGTTTTGAATTATCAGCAAATTTGCGAATATTATTGCTGATACCATCTTCTATATCATTTACATATATTGTAAAACGTTGCGGTCCGAGCACGGATCCCTGCAGTACCCCACTGGTCACTGCCTGCCATTCTGAAATGGAGCCGTTTATCACTATCCTTTGTTTCCTGTCAGACAACCAATTTTCCATCCAATCTAATACTTTGCCCCCAATACCATGCGCCCTAATTTTGCTCACTAACCTCCTATGTGGGACTTTATCAAAAGCTTTCTGAAAGTCCAGGTCCACTGCATCTACTGGATCTACCTCGTCCATCTTCAGAGTTACATCCTCAAAAAATTCAAGAAGGTTAGTCAAGCATGATTTCCCCTTCATAAATCCATGCTGACTCTGTCCTATCCTGTTGCTACTATCCAGATGTGCCGTAATTTCATCCTTTATAATAGACTCCAGCATCGTTCCCACCACTGAGGTCAGACTATCTGGTCTACAATGTCCTGCTTTCTCTCTCCCACATTTCTTAAAAATTGTTATAACATTAGCCACGCTCCAATCCTCAGGAACCGACCACGAATCTATCGGATTCTGGAAAATAATCACCAATGCATCCACGATTTCCTTGAGCCACCTCCTTCAGTACCCTGGGATTTAGACCATCAGACCCTGGAGACTTATCAACCTTTAGACCTAACAGTCTCTTCAACACCAAATCCTGGCAAATATAAATTCCCTTAAGTTCAGTTCCTGCAGCCACTGTTACCTCAGGGAGATTGCTTGTGTCTTCCCCAGTGAACACAGATCTGAAGTACCCATTTAATTCTTCTGCCAGTTCTTTATTCCCCGTAATATATTCCCCTGTTTCTGTCTTCAAGGGCCCAATTTTAGTCCTAACCATTTTTTTTCCTTGCACATGCATAAAAAAGCTTTTACTATCCTCCTTTATATTATTGTCCAGTTTACCTTCGTACCTCATTTTTTCCTCTGCGCATTTCCTTCTTAGTAGTCCTCTATTGCTCCTAAAAACTTCCCAGTCCTCAGTTTTCCCACTTATCTTTGCTACGTTATACTTTTTCTCTTTTAACTTTATATGTTCCTTAACTTCCCTCGTCAGCCACGGCCGCCTATGCCTCCTCCTGGGATATTTCTTCATTTTAGGAATGAACTGATCCTGCAACTTCTGCATTATACACAGATATATCCGCCATTGTTCCTCCACTGTCATCCCTACTAATGTATTGCACCATTGAACTTTGGCCAGCTACTCCTTCATAGCTCCAAAGTTCCCTTTATTCAACAGAAGTACTGTCACTTCCGATTGTACCCTCTCCCTCTCAAATTGCAGATTGAAGCTTAATATATTATGGTCACTACTTCCCAATGGCTCCTTCACTTCGAGGTCTCTGACCAATTCTGGTTCGTTACACAATACCAGATCCAGAATTGCCTTCTCCCTGGTCGGCTCCAGCACCAGCTGCTCTAAGAATCCATCTCTGAGGCACTCCACAAAGTCTCTTTCTTGAGGCCCAATACCATCCTGATTCTCCCAGTCTACCTGCATGTTAAAATCCCCCATAACAACTGTAGTAACATCTTT